>NC_091131.1:90917329-91187329 GCF_040183065.1 Periplaneta americana | reverse complement strand
GATTGATAATTGAATAAAGATAGGGCGAATGATGCTAATGAACAACATGGAGAAACGGGAGAACCAGAACCATGATGGTAACCACAATAAAAAAATCCCAGGCCTTATTATGACGCGAACCCGAACTGTCTGCGTCACTGGTATATTGTCTAGACCACACAGCCATTGCAGGAGCAGGTAGTTTTTTTAGTAGGTTATTTTACGACGCTGTATCAACATGAATAACCACAATTTCAAGTCACACAGAGTTTGTGTGCACTCGATGTGGGTCTCTGGCGTTTCGTCAGCCCACGCGAGTTGTGTGGATATAAAGGGAAAAGTTGAGATGGTGCCGGATGGAGTTCCCGGGTAGCTCAGTTGGCAGAGCGCTGGTACGTTCAACCAGAGGTCCTGGGATCGATACCCGGCCCCGGAACAATTTTTCCCTTGAAATTATTCAAATCTGCTTTACAGGAGCTTTACCTGAAAGATTAGATTTGCTGTATCAACATCTTAGCTTATTTAGCGTCTGAATGAGATGAAGGTGATAATGCCGGTGAAATGAGTCTGGGGTCCAGCACCGATAGTTACCCAGCATGTGCTCATATTTGGTTGAGGGAAAACCTCGGAAAAACCTCAACCAGATAACTTGCCCCAACCGAGATTCGATACCGAGCCACCTGGGTTCGCGGCCAGACGCGCTAACCGTTACTCCACAGGTGTGGACCTAGCAGATAGTCATATGTTACTAAATAACAAGTAAAATATGTATCTGACGATGAAAGTTATTACGATTGGGTCAAACATCAGTATAAAACCCAATTTACTTGGCACTGAAATAAACGAAATTAAAGTTGAGAGCAAATTTAAACATAAATGTGAAGAATGTAAAAATCACGTGATTATGACACAGTTACGTTTGAGTCACTACAACTTCATTGGCGTAATTTTGGAGAATATCAAAAAATCTGAAAGTTAGAATTCATAAAACAGTTATATTACCGGTTGTCCTTTATGGTTGTGAAATTTGGACTCTCACTTTGAGAGAGGAACATAGGTCAAGGGTGTTTGAGAATAAGGTGCTTAGGAAAATATTTGGGGCTAAGAGGGATGAAGTTACAGGAGAATGGAGAAAGTTACACAACGCAGAACTGCACGCATTGTGTTCTTCACCTGACATAATTAGGGACATTAAATCCAGACGTCTGAGATGGGCAGGGCATTTAGCTCGTATGAGCGAATCCAGAAATGCATATAGATTGTTAGTTGGGAGGCCGGAGGGAAAAAGACCTTTGGGGCGGCCCAGACGTAGATGGGAGGATAATATTAAAATGGATTTGAGGGAGGTGGGATATGATGATAGAGACTGGATTAATCTTGCTCAGGATAGGGAGTAATGGCGGGCTTATGCGAGGGCGGCAATGAACCTCCAGGTTCCTTAAAAGCCAGTAAGTAAGTAAGTAAGTAAGTAAGTAAGTAAGTAAGTAAGTAAGTAAGTAAGTAAGTAAGTAAGTAAATAAGTAAGTAAGTATGTATTAGAATTATTTAAAATATGCTTTAATTTATGAAGGACTGGATGGAACCAAACCTAATGCCTAATACTCCCAAGGGTCTTCTTAATGTGGATGAGACATCGTTACATAACGAAACATTCAGTTGTAAATCAGTGGCCTATAAGGATGAAACATAACCGTGAGCATATCGCTTTAAGGTCGTTCCAGAAGTCTCTCAATTATTTAGTTGTAGGGTACATAAAGTCCACCATAAGTGTGAAGGGTTGTTGCATTCTTGTCATATGTTTACTCTTATGACGAAATAAAATTGGAGTTTATGTTCGACATAAAAATACGTTTTATTATTTAAATTTTTACACGCTTTTAGGAGGTAGAAAAAATTCGTTTTGCACAGCATATACGACGTTATCGCTTTTGTAAACAGCAGGGGCCAGCGTCCACATTCAATTATTTTGTAAAATTTTATAAAGCCTACAACGTCAGATTACTATCCGGTCTTTAAACAAAATCCTTCACACTACACACATTGTTTTACGGTATAAATTGTATCGCTTTATATAAAAAGTCCCTTGCGCCATAATTCACATTATTTTAACTGACATTCACTTATATGATTCTTTATATCAATTGGAACAAAAATTACTACTGGGTTTCTTTTATAATATAAATTTCTAGTAAGTTACTGATTAATTTTACAGAAAATTGTAGTAAGTTTTGATCCCATATAATATATACATATATATAAGGAATTATGTAAGTGAGTATTAGTACAAGTAATGTAAATTATGGCGCAAGGAACTTTTTATATTAAGCGATTCAATATTATAATAAATATATTAATAAAATGCAAACCACTTATCATATATGGATAAATTTTGGTACATTTGACATTGTTAATCAGATATACCAGTGGTCAAAATTTGGTCAATCTAGCTCCATAAGTATGATAGTTATTGATTTCACCATTGTGAACCCTTAAAATTATATAACTTGAAAATTCAGTAGTGTCTCCTTAAATTAAATTATGAGAAGTATAAAGATAGAAATGAAAATAAATATAAAAATTTTATTTTTTCATTTAAAATACCCTTACAATCCCCAAAACTCTCACAATAACAATCACCAATAGCATATATTTTCAGACAATTAGAGGGATTCCTGAATCTCTTGTCACTTTTTCGATACCAGGGATGATCAAAGTCTGTATTTGGACATACAAAATTAACCCATTCCTACCTCATATCAAGAAATGAACCACCAACTAGCGAAACCTGTCACTGCTTCCTCACCGTCAAACACGTCACCACGGAATGCCGAAGATACCACACCTCAAAGAAAAAGTACAACATACCAAACGATATCTACAGCACTCAACAATGCAAATGTCCTTCCGCATGTAATTCAATTCTTTAAAGAAATTTCTTTGTACAATATGATTTGATTGTAAAATGTATACTGTTCATATACTCTGTTCATTATTTCTTTGTTTATTTTTCTTTTTCTTTTTTATCTCCAGTTAGATTTTAATATACAGGATGATTCAAAACTGTTGCTACAAACTCTGAGGTGTGATAGATCTAACAATAAGGAACCCTCCTTTTAAACAACATATATCTTTTGACGCGTCGTTTCGAAGTTATCGTTGAAAATGTTTTTGCGCGATTTTATAATAATAATAATAATAATAATAATAATGGTTTATTTTAACTGGCAGAGTTAAGTCCATTCGGTCTTCTCTTCCACTCAACCAGTATGATAGAAAATTACTACAATGCTGTGAATATAACATAATTAATACAATACAATTCAAAGCAATACATACTACAATACAATATAATACATAATTAATATAATACAATGACAATTCTTTTCATCTTCACAACACCAATAAAATAATTATGTAATAATCATAATAATAATAATAATAATAATAATAATAATAATAATAATAATAATAGTCATACCTAAATTAAATTAAATTATTAAACTCGATCACAATTATAACTTCAATTTGACTGCGCCCGTAAGAAATCGTTTAGCCTTTTCTTGAAAGTGGTTATTGTCTGGCAGCCCCTAATCTTCTGAGGTAGAGAATTCCATTCACGGGGGACAGAATATAAAAGAGGATGAATAGTGGGATGTTCTATGGGCAGGAATTGCTAGGATTTGGCTCTCCTGTGACCTGGTGTTTAGATTGTGATTGGAGGACAAAATAATTAAACCGGGAACGAAGATAATTTGGAGTAGAAGTGTGGAGAACTCGAAACAGAAGAGAGAACGAATGAAGTGTTCTACGGTTACTACGTTGCAGCCAGGATAAAGATTTGAACGAGGGTGTAATGTGGTCAAATTTGTGAGCATTGCTGATGAATCTGACACACATATTGTGCAGCTTGTTCGAAAGGTCAGTTGTCAAGTCTGTAAGTATTACGTCACAATAGTCAAACAGTGGTAGTACGAGATTTTGCACTTAAGTCTGTTTTAATTCTGGTGGGAGGAAGTTTCTGAATGAGTTAAGAGAATGCATGGTATAGCACACTCTCTCGGATATTTCCTTTATTTGGCATTCCCAATTTAAATTTTTGTCCAAGAAAATGCCGAGGTATGTATGTCAATGTATGCGAATGTGTGCACCCTTGTTTGTTTTGTTTGTTGAGATGTCTGTAATAGACGAGAAGGGTTGTTGTTGTTTGTTTACGTTTAATGTTCAATACCTTTTCCTTTCAGTTCAGTGTAACCATCAATCGAGAATAGATGTCTACGCGGTCTTCCACCAATGCGCCGGGGACGAAGAGACCCATCGTCTCGAAGACGCTGATAAAGTCGAGCAAGCATTGTGTGGTGAGGGTGATTTCTGTTTTGAAACTGTTGTTGGTATATGTGGAGAGCTCTTCTTCCGTTTCCGCGAGCCTCCCCATAACACATTACCATGTCGACTAACTCGGGAAAAGTGTAGACATCCATTCTCAATTGATGATTACACTGAACTGAAAGGAAAAGGCATTGAACATTAAACGTAAACAAACAACAACAACAACCCTTCTCGTCTCTTACAAACATCTCAACAAACAAACAGGGGTGCACACATTCGCATACATTGACATACGCCCGCGCAAAAAATATTTTCAACGGACGTAGGTTGTTTAACAAAAAGGGCTCCCTATTGTTCGATCTATCACTCCTCAGAGTTTGTCGCAGAGGTTTCGAATCACCTTGTATTGTATACTTTGTTTGTAATCTTCATTGCTTGTCTTGTATTGTTCTGTGTATGATTATTGTGGTCGCAAAAAGACCCAGTAGTTATGAGACCTTAAAAAAAGTCTGTATTTCTAGGAAAATATTGAACCAATTTTTCAAATATCACCATAATTTCTTTCTAAACTGTGTATAAGAAGAAAGTAAATGGCGAGTGTTCGATCTTCTAAATAAAGGTGCGTCTGTGACCGTAGCAGATAAGTAAAAATGTTTGATTTGGACATATCTTTTGTCATGTATTACAGAATTTAGATGTTTACTAATTCCCGATACGGAAAATGAGAACAGAATTGAGAAAGAGACTCAGACAAGTGAGAGGGATTTGGTGTTTAGAAGCAGGCTATATACACAGCTCACATACACCGCATCATCTTACCTACGTAGAAGCCAGACGATATAATATGCTGCAGGCATGCACAGGGAAGAGACAGGAATGGTTAGGAACGGAGACTAAAGGGCTCCAACAGAGCTGGAGCAGAGGACAATTGACAATTGGATGGACAAACTGAATGACACCCTCTTGTCTCTAGTTCTCGAATGCATGTAATCGTCACTAGAAGAGAGAAAGCAAGTAGGGTGTATATAGTATATACAGTAGCTCACATCGCAATACCGTTGATTCTATACGCAACAGTGGGGGGGGGGGTGAGCGGGGAAGACGGCAAATTGAAATCCTCCGACGCCACCCATAGTGACTACGATGAGGAGGAGAAGAAGAAGAAGTGACTGCATGACTGACGCGCTCACAGAGATTGCTATAGCTCCAGCATTTGGTTTGTTTCCGGTTCTGAAAGAGCTACAGCCGTCCCAGACGCCTATTTGGTTTCTCGTCGTTGGGTAGGAGACAGTTCCAAGACTAAAGGGAAGCTTCAGGGTCTATGCCTTGACTGTATAATGCTCGCTGAATTTCTTTTCTATCTCTACAATCTCTTTATTTTCTGTGTTTAACATCACTGCATTCAAGCAACGTGACAATATTCTGCTTTCTATGAATCCGCGTCACGTTTGTCGCTTCTAGGAATCTGAGTAGCCCGCCGCGTCTTATATTTGCAATGTCTCGTATTTATACCCCCTGCTTCATGTTCCTTTTTGTTCAACTCTTCTTCTCCCTGTTATAAATGTTTCACACATACAGGGCGAGAACTTGGAATACAGACGAATTTAATGCAATATAACTGCAACATCATTTTCATCTTATTCCGATATCGTACTCTATTAGGGTTTGACCTATTTCTGAAATAATTCAGAAAATTTAAATTTTAAACTCACATGGTACTCCCATATTTCAGCTGGACTCTCGTAATTATGGGTAGGCACGACGCCAGATCTCCACCTCAGATAGATGCAGTAGATGATAGTAGGCTTAATAGACCAGTACTCAAAATGTTTATAGAAATTTCCAAATTTAATTCAGTGAATATATTGTTTTATCGGGATTTTTGGAATTATTTATCTGTCAAGGGACGTAAAAACCTGTATTGTTCAATTTAATTTCCAGTGTTATTCATTATATATATTCTTGGAAGTTAATTAATGATGGAGTAGTGTAAGATATTTAAAAGCTTTATGTTAGTTATCTCGAAAATGCTTCAGTAACATATTGATCACCGGTAGACTAATTATTTAAAAACTGCTAATTTACATATTTTAAAAATTAACTTGCTATTAATAACCGAAGAATTTTTAAATATGTTTTGGAATGCATATGAGAATACAAGAACTAAAATCTTCCGAAATAAGCATAAATCCTGGAAAATAATTTTCATATGACATTCAAAAACATGGAACAACGCTTTGTAGATTCTCTAATATGAAAACATTTACCGGAATACAGGGAAAGTTAAAGATAAAATTTAATAGGGTTTATAAATGTTTGCTTTACTGAAAAATAAAATAATTCTGGTCATTTCTTAAGCAAGATACAATTTGAAATTAAAAACAAATATAGAAAAATTGTGCTTACCCCTATTCTAGGCAAGATTGACAATTCGTTCTTTTCCTCACCTGTAACGAAAAGAGAAATTGAAATTAGTAAAGGAGTCTGAATTTCATTATAAATTACATTAGTGAAAGAACAGAGCACTGTAGATAGATTTGTCAACAAGAAAGACAGATCTGTAATAATCATAATAATAATAATAATAATAATAATAATAATAATAATAATAATAATAATAATAATAATAATAATAATAATAATTTATTTAGCTAAAAATGGCAAAATATGTAGATAAATATGAAATAAATAAAAACATGTAACTTAAAATCTATTCGATGTACTTTTGCACACTGATAAGAAAACAGAACATAGAACAATTACAGGTGCACATGTGATTCAACCTTATTTAATTATTGTATGGAGGTGCAATTAATAACTGAATATTTTTCCATATTTCTGCGGTCATCTTTTGCCTTCTGCCCGTTAGAATGTTCTTATGAATGGAAAACGAAGTCTCAAATTCACACGAAGTAACTGGAGTTTATTTCAGATGAGGAATTATACTCGGAACAATATTCTCAGGGAGCTGCACACACTTACCTTTATATACAGGGACATTATTTTATTTTTACTAACATTTTAAATATTGACTTGCCTATACCGGGTTCGTTTTCAATACATCATTAAATCTTACTGAAACACACTCACCGATTACTCCCTCGCTGGTTAACAACACTGCCACAAAATATTCTGATGCGCTTTGAGAACAATAAAGGAAACGAGTCATTGTTGGCGGCATCGAACTCGTGCAATTTAGCTTTGAATATAATGAAAATATACAGGGACATCATTTTATTTTTACTTCAATTTTTATTGTACCTGAGTTTTTGAATGTACTTCACTCCCACCCCTTCTACTAATGAAGTTCAACGTCCTCCACACAGATCCAAGACCGCATATACAGACATAGTAGCCTCACGGTCATAGTAAACAGTATGTTCCAAACATATGTTCGCGTTTTCCAGTGACGAAAGAGTTTTCAATATTGAATCATTTTCGCACAGCTACTGTCGTCCATTTGCCTACGTCGTATCCCGGTTTCCCTCACCAGCTTTTATTCGCCAGCTAGTGGCTGGGCTGTCTTTTATGAGAACATTAATTTCTGTTAGGAATTGGACGTCTACGTAATATTATACGACTGTTTAAAATAACCTAAGTAAAAGGGCCTCGTTAAGTAATTAACTGTCACGTCATTTCCTCCCTTTCTACGACCCTACGACATAACCACTTGGATGAACAGTAGATAATATGTCTGAGTAATTTTATCTTTTCGGATCGAGCAGAAGTGAAGATTGAATTTACAGTACGTAAAGTACTCTTTTATAGAGTAGGTACAGAATTATTTCAACATGAGTTACTAGTACGAAGGACGAAACGGTAATTGGGATTAGGTACAATAGTCTATAATGCGATAATATGCACATTAGAACTGAAGCCTGTATCGAAATGAACGGCCACTATTTAAAAAAAAGTGTTTAAATATCCATATTATGATTATTTTTCAATTTCACTTCATTCTCTACATTGTATGCTACTGTGCTGTACACAGTATAATATACAGTGCATAATGAATAGTACGTCCACATGGACAGCTCAGTTCGTGACTAAAAACACTCATTGTTAATAATGTACTGTATTTTGATTAAACAAAAACCTAATGAAAATTATCAAACTCAAAAGCGCGATATTTCCTATTTACGTAAATGGATGAACTACTTTTCTTCCCTCCTATTCCTAGTGAATGATTTGTTTGTATATTACGCCAGTACAATCGAACTCCAGTCGTGGAAGGGGGTAGCAAACGGCGTTGATCCAGAGGTATAGCCAGGTTAATATTAAAAATGTTAGTAAAAATAAAATGATGTCCCTGTATAACTAGCTCAATAGTGTTCAAATGATTTTTCCTTTCTTGCTACGGTATTGGATAATTCAATATTCATTCATTCATTCATAGTGTTCTGCCCAAATGCAGATATTTCACTGCATACCTATCATTCTTCAGACTTTCCTATTTTCTGCCTCCTTCTTTCTCTCCTCATATGATCCATATATCTTAATGTCGTCTATCTTCTTTTATCTTTTTTGCCCCGAACTCTTCTCCCAGTGCATCTTTCAGAAGGCAGTTTCTTCTCAACCAGTGACCCAGCCAATTCCTTTTCCTCTTTCTGATCAGTTTCAGTATCATTCTTTCTTCTTGCACTATTTCCAACACAGCTTCGTTTCTTATTCTGTCCACTTCATCCGCTCCATCTTTCTCCATATACACATTTCAAATGCTTCTAGTCGCTCCTCTTAACTTCGTCGTAATGTCCAAGTTTTTGTCCCCATACAATAATGTTGCATTGTACACAAAGCATTTCACTAGTCTCTTCCTTAGTTTAATTCAATGTAAGCGCAAAAATGACCGAGAAATTATTTATTATTTATTATTATTACTTATAATAATAATTATTATATTATATTATATTATATTATATTATATTATATTATATTATATTATATTATATTATATTATATTATATTATATTATATTATATTGTATTATATTATATTATATTATATCATATTTTATTATATTATATTTTATTATGCAATAATGCTGAAATATGTAAAATTATGTAGTAAGGTGTGAAGTATGCTATGTAATAATACAGTCTAATATATACAGTCACGAAGCTTCAGTTGTGGGGGTGCTAGGGACAATAGACTGCGCCGCTACTATTTCGCATTATCTGTAATGAGCGATATTAGCGATCCTAGTGGTTATCAACTATATATGGATGCATATTTACTACGTATTGAGCTTCGTTACTGTATATACTAGACTGTGGTAATAGTATACCAAATATGTAAAAAAAAATGTAAAATAAAATTTATGGGCAACATTTATACATGTATATCTCGTCAACATTTTCCTTTTATTAGTGCATAAATATGTAGCATTAAAATATGTAATTACATAAAATCCGGGCTCTACTTATCATACTCCTTCAGATGTCTCAAGACCCAAAACGATTTCATCCATAGAGCGTTAGAGCTGTAGGATAAATTAAATCCTAATGATAACAAATGAACCTCTCTTCCATTACTACAAAATCCTACTGAAGATGAGCTAATACAATGCTCATTGAACGTGTATGGGGAGAAGTACAAAAAAGAAAACAAACGTACAACATCTTAAACACCTAGCTCGTTCTCCTTTTATGCAGTAGCGGAAAGTAAAAGAATAGCTTTTGATATAGAGCTAGAAGCTATTAGAATAACATTAAATATAAGAGCAAATGCTGGGTAACTTTCGGTGTTGGACCACGGACTCATTTCACCGGCATTATCACCTTCATATCATTCAGACGGTAAATAACCTAGATGTTGATACAGCGTCGTAAAATAACTTAAGAAAAAAAACATAGCATTAAATCAGCTGTATGTAGGCCTAAATATGGATACATTCAACAAATGTGTCATATTAGTCGACTCTAAGCCTGTAACACAAGCCATAAGACACATCATCTACCAAAAAGCCCTAAAGAAGCTGAATGCTTTACCACTCTTTAAAATCTAAAATCAAAAATATTGTTTTACGAGGGTCTCTAGCCACTATGGCAGGCTTGCAGAACAGGGTGATAATTGTGGTGTTGCGTCACTCATCGAAAACATCACTCACCCCTTCCTTCTACCCCCGCGTCATCGACTTGGTAGGGGAGGGGATTTGTATTCAGTGTCTGTGTTATGTGACTGCGTACGGGGCACAGTGACGTCATTCAACCCTAGTGTTCTGTGGGCGGGGAACCAACGCTTTTCCCAAGCTTTCCACTCCTCTCTCGCCAATTCTGTAACCCTGCACTATGGCGTACTTGGAAATGAACTGGCGGATAAATTTGTTAAGAAAGGTACTGAAATGCAACAGCTAACAAATCGAGAGATATCATGCAACACAGCGATGATTAGAATTAAAATAATTCTGCAAAAATCTGTCTTTAAAATAATTATGTCAATCGATGAAAGAGTATATCAAATAATAAATAATAACTATGTCAATGTTTAGAGTGCAAATAGCAGAATGTTGAAATCCATACAACACCCGATAACCAAAGAAATGAAGATGTTGCTCTCTTCCGTCTCATCACAGGACATGACCTCTTACGCAGATATTTCCACTGCATATGAGCAGCAGAAGAATCTTACTGCAGTCTTTGCAGTCTAAGAGAAAACAGGGACAAAAGCCACCTGAATAAAGTCAAGTATATTCCAGGACCACAAAAGCTGGGAAATATTGGAAAGCAGAGGATTTTTACAAACATTATGATTATATTCTTTGTTAAGTTCTCATTGGAATAAATAAATTTTATAGCAAGAAAATATCTAAAAAATGGGCTAATTTTTCTCAGTCTATGCATTAATCGCTTCAAAATATGTTTAATTTAACTACATAAAAATCGAACAATAATATAAAAAATTGAAGACTGGACATAAAAAAGTATATATAGACTGCAAAGACTGCAGTAAGATTCTTCTGCTGCTCATATGCAGTGGAAATATTTGCGTAAGAGGTCATGTCGTGTGATGAGACGGAAGGGAGCAACTGCTTCATTTCTTTGGTTATCGGATGTTGTATAAATTTCAACAGTCTACTATTTGCACTCTAAACGTTGACATAGTTATTTTAAAGTATAGTATATAGTATAGTATTAGGGGCTGCAAGAAAATAAACACTTTTAAAAACAGCTTAAAAGATAACCTTCTTAGCATTTCACTCCATTCATACTGACAAACTATCACTGTCTACATTGTTACTCCTTCCTTTAGACATGCATCCTGAAAGTAGTGTATTTTCAAAATTGTCTCATAATAATCTCTTTCTATTATATAACATTATTTGAAATATATTAACATTCTATGAATTTTCGCTTAATTCTGCTACATACTTGTATTTCAGTGCTTAATAATTAATAGTTCATAGTATTTTGCTGTTTAATTCCTAAATAACTCTTGTATACATGTAGCTCTTATCTAAATCAAATTGTTGAATTCTTTGTAAGTTCATACATATGTATGTATACTTTTTGCTGGTTGAGTGGAAGAGAAGGCCTTATGGCATTAACTCTGCAAGCTAAAATAAATTATTATTATTATTATTATTATTATTATTATTATTATTATTATTATTATTATTATTATTAAAAAGGCTGTAAATGCCAAAATAGTTGAAAATTAGTTTCATTAAAAAAAATAAATAAAAGGAAAAGAAAAGAATCTCGGTCCTTGGCTCAATCCATTAAGGAAAACGGTAAGTCCCATTTTAATTTTACTTTGAGCCGTAGCTTCTCTCATAGATGTGCAAAACGTATATTAGATTATTAGTCGCACAAGAAAGCTCCGTTTTCTAAGGTTTGTCTCTTTGACACTTAAGCCTTTTTGATGTCGTGTCTTAAATTCTTAACGCTCTGGACCCACTTTGAGTAAAAAACTTCTCATTTGAATTAAAAATATATACGAAACGACAGAAGCATATAAAACCGGAGTGCATCCTACGTGTGCAATTGGGATAGCTGCGAACGTACGTAAGCAAGGTAAGTGAAGGTAAGGCAGGTGTTGGGAAGGGGGAGAGGAGCAGGCGCCTTGCATTACTGGAATGAAGCTGGAGCAATGTTCTGCTCCGTACCGCAAGATTGCAGTACTGTCCGTTGTTAATTGCCTTCCTGCCTGCCCGATTTATTTTCCTTCGGGGACTAGAAAGAGAGAGAGAAAGGGAGAGAGAGAGAAACCATCTCTAGAATACACACACACATACACACATATAGCAGTCCGTAGTTTTGCCGTATGCAAGGCCTGAAACACATTCTACGAAATTAAAGTAAACGTAGGGTAGCAACGTAACGGGGGAGAGGTGGAGAAAAATAAAGGGGGAGGGAGGTAAAGGGAAAAGGTATATCGACCTTTTTTAGGTTGGGGGATTTTTCTAGAAAAAAAGGGCTCTAACAACCATATTTGTCACATGCGTTTTTATTTGTGAGTAAAATTTCGTCAGGAACAGCTCTCACGGTTTAGGCAAAGTTCCAAATGGAAAAAGGTAGTACCTAGAACAGTTTGAGTGGCTGCGTTGACCGCCGCTATACATTTACATGAGATGACTGTGAACTGACGTTTGTTACGTGTAAGTTCTTCAAGGGGGCAGATAGAACATTCTGCCTTCTAAAAACGCGAGATTTTTTTTTTTCCGAGATCGTTACTCCACACCGCCGTAAAATGATTCTACGATAAAGAGCTTTTAAAATAATAATCTTTGGAGTCATTAAGGTAATTATTTGTTCCGCTTAAAGTAATCATTTTTAGCGAATTATGGCACACTTGTTACAAGGAAAATTACCAGCTTTATTACCCTGCATTTGGTACATCATGTGCTGGAGTACACCAACGCTCCCACAATTTATAAATCTGCAGAAACATATACCAGTACCATTCCATTTTCCATTGATATGGACTATCAATTAGGACGTATTATCCAGTGCTTTAAAGACTTAGCAAAGTGAAAATTATGTTATATGTCAGAATAAGAATGGTATTAGTCCGTGTTAACCATGTAATTATCAGGAAATAATAATAATAATAATAATAATAATAATAATAATAATAATAATAATAATAATAATAATAACAATAATAAAGCAATAATAATAATGAATACCATTATTATTGTTATTTTTGCTGTTATTAGTATAAATAATATTGTTATTATTGACGTTTTACATTATTATTATTATTATTATTATTATTATTATTATTATTATTATTATTATTATTGGCACAGAGAGTAAAACACAGACTAAATATGGATATGCCTTGCTATTATTTCCTTGAGAAGCTTTTGTCATCCAGTCTGCTTTCAAAAAAAGCTGTAAGTTATAATTTATAAAACAGTCATATAACCGGTTGTTTTGTATGGTTGTGAAACTTGGGACTCTCACTTTAAGAGAGTTACAGGAGAATCAGAAAATTACACAACGCAGAACTGCACGCATGTGTTCTTCACCTAACGTAATTAGGAACTTCAATTCTAGACGTGTGAAATGGGCAGGGGATGCAGCACGTATGGGCTAATCCAGAAATGCATATCGTCGTTGTTCCTACAATAACGCCTATGTGACATATTTATCGATTTTCAGATTTTTGCTCTATTAAATAACTTAAATAGTGATACAGCAAATAATAAAATCTCCTATAGGCCTATGTAATTATATTTCTTTCTTTCGAAAATGTAAGAATTCACAATCTCCTGTGTACTACTGCCTTAGAAGAATAAATGTGTTTTCTCTTCCTACTGTCATATTTGCACATAGGAGTTATTGCAGGAACAACGACGATATAGTGTTAGTTGGGAGGCCGGACGGAAAAAGACCTTTGGTTAGGTCGAAGTGTAGATGGGAGAATATTAAAATGGAATTGAGGGAGGTGGGATATGATACTGGGAACTGCATTGGTCTTGCTTAGGACAGGGACTGATGGTGGGCGGTAGTGAACCTCCACATTACTTAAAAGCCATTTGTAAGTATTATTATTATTATTATTATTATTATTATTATTATTATTATTAGTCTATTATTATTATTATTATTATTATTATTTCTATTATTACTGAATCTATAAAATGTACTAGTAACCATGTTGGACCTAAAGTATATTAGGATTGCAGTTAAAAAGAATGATAAACTAAGTAATAATAAATAACAATAAAAACACTTTTACAATCTTTCCAAAAATATGACAAGTGAAATAAGGAAATGTTCACGGCAGCAATGTGTAACAAAGATTTTGAAAAGACAACAACATGATATTGATAACAATAAATTGTAATGATACTTACTTACTGGCTTTTAAGGAACCCGGAGGTTCATTGCCGCCCTCACATAAGCCCGCCATTGGTCCCTATCCTGAGCAAGATTAATCCAGTCTCTATCATCATATCCCACCTCCCTCAAATCCATTTTAATATTATCTTCCCATCTACGTCTCGGTCTCCCCAAAGGTTTTTTTCCCTCCGGCCTCCCAACTAACACTCTATATGCATTTCTGGATTTATTCATATAAATGTAATGTTAATTTATTTTTCTTTCCTAGTGTCATTAAATAAAACATAATTTAATAACTTAATATCCCTTCAGAAAACTGAACAACCAAATAGGAACTAATTCTTCGTTATATTTCAATATATTACCATTTCCGTTATTAATATGAAATCTTTGAAAATAAGAAAGCAATTTACCATGGCAATATAAAAATCTGGTGACAATGTACTGTAGTTGGGTACCAATAATTTACATGTACATTTAACCCGTTTTGAAGCAGTTGACCTAAAAACAACTATTTGTTAATGAGGTTAGATTTCTCCAGTGGTCATCACCAGACAGCGGATTTTCGGTACTGAACGTTCTCTGTACGTCAGTGTCAGAGATCATTGAACTCACTGCTACGCTTTCTCCGTACGCCAAGGGAAGTGACGTCTTGTCGCTGTGTAGGGACCAAAAGTCAGCTGTCTTTTCATGACACTTCTTCATCATGTTCTTTCTTAGTTGTTCCTCATTAACAACAAAGAACAATTTTAAGCCTTAAAATAACTATTATGAAGGTCAATATTATCCTCAATATTTAATTAACCTATTAACATTTTTATATTTCAATACAAAAATAGGTCTACCGCTGTGGAGTAACGGTTAGTATGTCTGACTGTGAAACAAGTGGCCCCCCGTTGGGACAAGTTATTTGCTTGAGATATTTTCAGGGTTTTCCCTCAATCCATTAAAAGCAAAAGCTAGGCAACTTTCGGCTTTGGACTCATTTTGCTAGCATTATCACCTTCATTTCAATTTAAAAACATAAAAAATAATAGTAAACATAAAAACATAAAAAGTAATAGTAAAATAATAAATCTAAATATATTTTAATTAACAGAGGCGTCAGACAAGAGTAAAGAATTTCACTCACTCTTTTTAATGGAAATATATTGTTAGTTGCAGCATAAAATTAAATCAGGAAACAAATGTTTAATGATTTAGTACATGCTGATGATGTGGTAATAATACAAAACTGTGGATTATAGGCAATTTTCCCTATACCATCTAAGTAAGTAGAATGAATAAATTACTTAAAAAATCAACAGACAAACCTAAGATAGTAACTTTCTGGGGAAAATCAATAGTAAGAAAGAAAATTAAACTTCATGGCAAACCTACTGAACAAAACAAGACATAAGTCAGAAATTATCACAATTCCAAATCATGTATGGTACCATCCTTCGAAAATTGAAATAACGTATCATCAATAAATCTAATACTACTCTTACCTATTGTCTGCTGTTAATATTGTTATTATTTCCTTTGTGTTTCTCTTAAAACTTCCTACAGCGTCTTCAGTGTACATATTAAATAAATAATATAACAAAGAACAATATAAATATATATCTTCGTATTTTTGCTCTCCTTTATTCAATTTATATTAATTATTTATTAATAATGATACTACTACTACTACTACTACTACTACTACTACTACTAATAATAATAATAATAATAATAATAATAATAATAATTTATTGCCAGAACAATGATACTTGTTGGTTTATTTTTATATAAGAACTCTCTAGCACCCCCAGAAAGAGTAAGTTACTCGTACATACTCATGCTCAGGGGGCATTCCACATAAGTTAATGTTAAGACATTTTATTGAATAACAGAGTAAAAAGTAATAAAAGAAAAAAAGATGAAGAAAAAACACATATCACAATAATTGAACTTTAAATTTTCTCTGTTAACAGCAATTTTTAATAGATTTTTTTAAAAATAAATAGCATTAACAAATTGTATGTTTGGAAATTTATCTATTATCATGTTTTAAAGCCTTGAAACGAAGTTGCTAATGTGATGATATGCTACAGTTGTAGTACTTTTAGAAAATGTCAAGCACATGTCTGATATTTTGAGTTTGTATTTATGTGAATATAAATTAAATATGTTTAGGTTTTTATGTCCGAAATTCAATAATATATTGTTATAAATTTTATGGAAGTCAAATACTTTAAATTCTGAATACAGCAGCTCTGAAGGATAGTCAAGAGGTTTAATGAGGCATATTTTTATTATTATTTTCTGTAGCATTATTATTTTCTTTATATCTATATAATTTATTTATGTATTTTATACTAACATACTTACTGGTTTTAAGGAACCCGGAGGTTCATTTCCGCCCTCACATAAGCCCGCCATTGGTCCCTATCCTGAGCAAGATTAATCCATTCTCTATCATCATATCCCACCTCCCTCAAATCCATTTAAATATTATCTTCCCTTCTACGTCTTGGCCTCCCTAAAGGTCTTTTTCTCTCCGGCCTCCCAACTAATACTCTATATGCATTTCTGGATTCGCCCGTACGTGCTACATGTCCTGTCCATCTCAAACGTCTGGATTTAATATCCTAATTATGTCAGGTGAAGAATACAATGCGTGCAGTTCTGTGTTGTGTAACTTTCTCCATTCTCCTGTAACTTCATCCCTCTTAGCCCCAAATATTTTCCTAAGCACCTTATTCTCAAACATCCTTAACCTATGTTCCTCTCTCAGAGTGAGAGTCCAAGTTTCACAACCATAAAGAACAACCGGTAATATAACTGTTTTATAAATTCTAACTTTCAGAATTTTTGACAGCAGACTAGATGATAAGAGCTTCTCAACCGAATAATAACAGGCATTTCCCATATTTATTCTGTGTTCAATTTCCTCCCGAGTATCATTTATATTTGTTACTGTTGCTCCAAGATATTTGAACTTCTCCACCTCTTCAAAAGATAAATTTACAATTTTTTATATTTCCATTTCGTACAATATTCTCGTCACGAGACATAATCATATACTTTGTCTTTTCGGGATTTACTTCCAAACCTATCTCTTTACTTGCTTCCAGTAAAATTCCCGTGTTTTCCGTAATCGTTTGTTTGTGGATTTTCTCCTAACATTTATGTATTATATACTCTCTTTAAACTATACACTTTGAACACAAGTAAAACATACATCTAAGATTTAAGAATTTCCCGATATTCAACTTCGAAACATTTGAGCTAGTGTATAGAGAAAAAAAAAATATTTCAGCATCATGTAGTTAAAGAATTCAACTCTTTAGCCCGTTCCATTTTCATTCATTTGTGGATACTAAGTAAACGCCGTACGATTAATGCATGGAGCATAATGCTCATGAAATTTAGATTCAGAATAAGAGGTAACATTTAAAACGTCGCTTTAAAATTACAGTCTCATCGAGTATGAGAGAAACACTCCGACAATCTGTTTATCTAAGAGAAAAGAAGACCTGTAGCAATGAATTAAGTCAGTCCGACGTCATTAATAGCAAGTGCAGCAGAAAGAACTCATTCCAGAAGCAGGTGGAGCGGTGTTCACAGCGGGACTGTCTGGGTGGATTAAGCGAGATATGCCATGATTACGGAATACACTCCAGCCAGGCCTTCGTAACGAATTAACAGCCACCAGCGCATTCGCTATTTAAAACAGGCAATGAAGTACACCTACCTATTTCGAATTCGTGATTATGTCAAGCTGGAAACAATTCAGAGTTGGAATTTATAAAACTATACCCATTTTATCTTAATGCATGTCGGCATCATATCTGACTGGTTGAACTACAAGCATATTATTGTCTAACTCATGCTTGGAATGGAATGGAATTTCGGGAGGGGGACACTACGATCCAGCACTGCGACCTTTCTAACTCATGCTTAGATAATTTTCAGTTGATTATTTAATGACGCTGTATCAACTACTAGGTTACTTAGCGTCGATGGGATTGGTGATAGCGAGATATTTAGCGAAATGAGGCCGAAGATTCGCAATTACCTGACATTCGCTGTACGGTTGAGGAAAACCTCGGAAAAAGCTAATCAGGTAAGTAAGTTCAAGCTACGTCGGTGTAATGCATAAATAAATAATTTAATGAATTTAAAATTTTAATTTATTTTAACTCCAAACAGAAATGACTCGCTCTCTTTTCTAGGCTATTCTTACGATCATTTTCCATTGAAATTATAATTTTGCAGTATATACCTATAAGTACTATATTATATAGGTTGTCCGCCGATTAGGTTGATCGGAAGCAGCAAACTAGTGGAATTGTGTTCCCGGCGTAGTCAAGGTCGACTTCCGAGATCCATACTAGCTGATTGCCAGGTCACTCAGTTCCCCACAATCTTTAGAATGTTTAGAATGTTTTATTTTCGCTGGCAGAGTTAAGACCATAAAACCTTCTCTTCCACCCAACCAGCCTTAATCAATACAATACATATTTAAATTACGAATATTTACACTACACTTAAATTATTTTCCAGCAATATTCTTCAGTTAAGTTTTAACGACTAGTAAATGTTTATTTAAATTTAGATAATCCTATAAGATAAAGTAATAACTTAATTTATGAGCTAATTTAATTCAATTAATTATAATTAAGTTGATATAGTTAGTAAAATGACGACAATTAATTTAATATAAGTTTACTAGAACTATGTTATAGGGAGAAAAAATATAAATCTAAAATATATTTATATAATGAGAATATTAATGAAATGAAATTTTGCCATTAGAGGTTTTGTATTCTATTTAGAGAAATTAATGGTAATAATATGAATGGACAGATGTTAGTTTCATTATAACAAATATTAATCAGTAATTAATCTGCTAAGTAAGAATTTATGTAATTTTGACCTAAATGAAGTTATTGTCCAACAACCCCTTACATCACTCGGAAGCGAGTTTCAATTTCTAGCAACTGAAACTGTATAGGATGAAGAATATAAAGATGTCTTATAGTAAGGTATAATGAGTAAATTGTTATGATGAGACCTGGTACTTAGCTGATGATATACGAATAAATTTTTAAAACGAGAAGCTAAATACAGTAGATTGGGGTAGCGGTGCGCAGAATTTGAAATAAGAGAATAAGATCACTTAGCTTTATCCAACGCAGATTTTGGAAAGACGAGGAAACATGATCACACTTACGAATATTGCAAATATAACGGACGCACGCATTATGTACACGTTGTAGCTGCTGGTCAAATTTGCATTTAGGTTACTTAATATAATATCTTTTTAGTAGGACTGACACATTTTTAAGCTGACAAGCAAACATTCTGATGGGGGCAGATAAAATAGTTAATTTTTTCCTTTCACCATGTTAATAATGTCAAAAGAAGTACTTATACAAATTTTGGCAGTTATTTGACTCCTGAAAGTCTACATAAAATTTTATCCTTCTAACAAAATTTATTTTTGAGATGTGTGCATTATATGCAAATTTAACGCCATTCTTTCACGTAGTACATAATAGCGAATAAAGAAAGCACTATGCTCTTAAAAAATTATGTCTCACACCTTAAAGTATTCCTAAATGGCGTATTATAACGCTCTAAGTGACATTTAATTATGATTCCAACTTTTGTTGTATCTATTTGCAGTTTGAATATTATCAAGTTTCTAATTAATTTTCCATGCGTCTACGTTCAATTATTCCTCTTAAAGATGATGACGGATCGTAATATTTAAATCTGATCGATTAACACTTCAGAGCATTCCGTTTATCAGAAGACAAAAGAAAAATTTAGATTCAGAAATCAAACCAAGTAGCTACTAAGCTCATCGTATGTGAACGGAAATTTTGATTGATTATTGGATTATTAAACAACACTGTGTCACCTATTGATTAGAGTGTCCAGTTATTAATGACAAGATGATGAATGGTGGCCAATGTGTGACGATGCGGTAGTGATATATTACGTGTAAACGTAAAATCCGCGATGCGTGTGAAAGGGGGAAGAGATGGAGCCTGGGAAGGAAGTGGACGAATGTTGGTTGGCGGAGCATCTTGCCATCAGCATAATAATAGACTAAATTCTTCTTAGTTTAGTACTGACATAGACAATTTAGTTATCAATAGACCAACCTACAGACGTACAGTGCGAGTATAAGAAATGCCTCGATACAATAAACGATTCTCGTATACTTACGTACTTAGCCCATACCATCCTCAACTTCTTAGCGATATGTCACTTTCTTTACAATAAGGAATTACAATGTACAACAATGTACATACGTAGATTGTCAAAACCTATGCATCTTTCGAACGGTGTTCGAACCCACGTGTAGGTAAGGATGTACAGCATAGTAAAACTATGCATTTGTCGACTACAAATTTCTGCCTGACATTCTATACAGAGCAAGCAGTACGATTACAAAATTAATGTAATATTGTTAATACAAACGGAACGACATTAAAATTTGACGTAATTTTGGAATTTAAAATATTCGACTTGCAGGGATTTATTATTTTGCCACATTGTACAGTTGAAGTATATTAAACGGTTGGTAGCCGCTGTTGTCACAATTCATGTGGGTTGAATGATGGTGTGATGTATGACTGTATGATCCTCTTTCCAGGGTGCCCGGCGAGCAGAGGGAGCGAGGACTTTGGGGGATTTCCGGTCGTGTCGGAGTACAGGATTATACACCGTGACACCAGCGACGACCCCCCGAACCACAGGCGGACCTCGGACCATGCTGTATAAATGTATATATAAGTGTGCTAGAAAAAACACGAGCCCCCGTGAAGATAAGCGTCATGTATTTTCATACAGTGGAGACAGAAAAAACCAAAACATGTCAGCTTCTACTACTGGAAAAGTATTTGCTTTTCATCCATTCCATTTTGAAACTTTTGTAAGTCTCCGTCTGAAAACAGTAGAAGCTAGTTTTGTCAGGAATTATATTAAAATCTGGCAGTAGTACTTGCGATGATTGGGGTGAAAATTTAGCTCTCTGTGGAAGCAATGTTTCTGAGTTCGACACTGGTGTTTACCCGTTGTCAATGTTGTATATTTTTATTAGCTACATCTTGATTACACTACTTTTAACACTATATCACTTCGGAAAATGTATTATTTGACTTTCTTGTGTTAAATGTTACATACCTCATTAACATGTTTCAGCTTGCTATTGGCCATCTTCAGAACTGGTTGTTGTTGGTCTTGGCGCCTTTCTTTTGTGTTTCGTGTGAGGGCGTGTTTGTGTAGTGTAATGTGGAGTCAAAGAGAATGTGTTCTGAAATTGAGTTGTGTGTTGAGAATTTCATTTGGATGTGTTTTTGTGTGTCTTTATATTTCGTATTGTTCTAGTATGTTTAGTTTCTAGCTTTTGGTTGGATGTGTAGAATTTCCATGTCTGTGTTGATGTCTCTGGAGGCATGGTCAGCATTTGTGATGTATTCTGCATATGTGGAAGTGTTTTATAATTTTGTTATGGCTGTGATGTATTCTTTGTAACATGTTTGAAATGATCTGCCTGTCTGTCCTATGTTGCAGGTATTGCATTTGAGTTTGCATACACCTGTGTGGTTGTATTTGTTTGTGTTGTTTGTGTGTTAAGATTTTTTTGTAGAGTAATATTTGTTCTGTATGCGATATTGTAATCTGATTTCTTGAATGAGGTTTCAATCTTGTGTGTGTTTTTGTTTTCGTATGTTAGTGTGATGTATTTTTTGTGTTCTTGTGCTTGTGTTGTATTCTTATGGTTTTTGTGATTACGTTTTGTCTTTCTTATTATGTTGTCTGTTATGTTGGGGTTGTATCCGTTTTCTTGTGCTATGTATTTGATTGTGTTTAGCTTTTCTTTGCAGTTATGATGGTTCATTGGTATGTTGAGTAGTCTGTGTACCATTGTTCGGAATGCAGCTAGTTTGTGTTGTGTTGGGTGATTGGATGTGTTGTGTATGTGTGTTGTTGTTGTTGTTGTTGTTGTTGTAGGGGATTTTCTGTAGACTTTGAATGTGTGTTTGTTGTCGACTTTTGTTGTGATGTCTAGAAAATTTATGGGTTTGTTGTTTTCAATTTCTAATATATAGTGTAGCTTTGGTGTATTTTGTTTATGTGTTGATGCAGGTTTTGGATCTGTCTTTTGTTTCCTTTGTATAATATTAGTATGCCATCTATGTATCTGTACCAATATATAATGTCTGCGTGTTTGTTGTCTTTGTTTAGTATGTATGTCTGTTCTCAACACACAATTCAATTTCAGAACACACACTCTTTGACTCCACATTACACTACACAAACACACCCCACAGGAAACACAAACAAAAGGCACCAAGACCAACAACAACAACAAGTTCTGAAGATGGCTAATAGCAGGCTGAAACATGTTAACTAGGTAATGTAACATTTAACACAAGAAAGTCAAATAATACATTTTCCGAAGTTATATACTCGTATTTTTATTTTATCCTTATGCAAAGTTTAAGAATACAGGTTTACATAAACAGTAGACTGTTGTTGGTGTTTAGTCAAGAAACCGAAGACAGGTTTGAATCTCATAAGTAGGGAACGGATTTCTAGGTGCTAAAAAGAGAGATTTAGGACTTAAAAAATCCAATTTAGGACTTTTAGAAATGTATATAAAATTAATAATTAATATTTTAATTTTGGTAAATATTCCAACTGAAATGGAATTTATGTACAAAGAACTGGTGCTGACAATCAGTGTTACTGAACTGAAGACTAAAATTTTATTCTATCAGTCAAAGAGACTGACTGCTGATTGGTCAGTTTAATTTGGCATAATTGCTTTCAGTACGATTCAACCTGTCATAGAAATTATTCTTCTTCCCCCTCAGCACTGTGTTCTTGAAATTTGTAGAAACTGAACGTTTCTGGTGAGAGAAATCAACTACCTCAGGGTGTCGGATACAATGGTAAGAACTGGTCCCACCAATCTTCTCGGCTGACTGATCAACAGCGCTAGTTAGTAGGCATGCCGTCACAAATAATTTAAATCTAGGTCTATTGTATTTATGTGGAATGAGATTCTTAACAGAAATTCCCATTATGCAAAAATATCGTTTATCCATGACCATCACAAAAAAACATGAGTTTACTAAATACTTTTGCGCTTGTAAAGTAGGCTTTTTTATTCAACATTACTTTACCTCACAGTTCATTAGTGTTTTCCTAGTACCCGGGACAGCACATGTATCACTTTTCCGTTCACTTATTACTCAAGAATTTAATATATCTATTAATTGCTAGATGTCACTACCTCTATTCTTTATTACCATTTCTTTTGCAATCAATCTCCTCCTCCTTTCTCTATCTACTATACTATTACTACGCAATTTGTGCATTACATCCATTATTAATATATTATATATATTTTTTTAATTTATCTTTTGGGAAGCGAGGAGACTCGAACAGGCGGAGTTGGATTCATTACATTTAATAACAACACGCCTTAGTCAACTGAGGTAAACAGACACGATGATTAATTACGTTTTAATATTCCTCTTAAGCTTACAGAAGGATGTGACATTATTTTAATAATATTAGACCTGTGAATGCTTCTAAATAATCCCTGAAACTTGAAATAGATGAAAATACATGTTCAAAATGAAAAAAGTATTAAAATTATATAATTATAATTTGTTATTTACACGCCTTAAATACCATTCTTCGCTATCCATGGTTTCCTACATCATAACCTTCGTAGTAGACATCGATTCTAAAATACATGCCATGATATCTGATTATATGAGGACATATTTTCAACATATTTTCCTTTATAAAATAGAATTTTTTGTTATGGTCATAGATAAAATATTACGTATGGTACTTGTGAGTGTGATCTTTCCACTCGGGCAATAAAGATACACTTACCTCACAAGTACCATAAATAACTATTATTTTTTGTTATTTTTTATAACAGATGCTTTATTTATAAAATAAAAAATATTGTATTTTTATTTTTAATATGTTCGGAATTTGTACAGTTTTTCCCTTGTACTGATTTTTTTAATATACATATAATAGCAAAGAAATATTCATTAAATGCAAAGAAATGCAAAATAAGGCATAAAACCTGAAATTAGGCAACGTAAGCTAAAAGAGGCAAAGCAGGCAAAATAAAAACTGGCCCTACTGTCTCGAAATGTGCGGAAATACGTTTTTCTGTATTGAACTCTTTTGTGTATTACCAAGATAAAAAAGGCAAGTTGCATTAGTAGCAGTAAAAATATCAGTCCTGCGCGCTTCCCTCCTTTATCCCCCGAGGAAATACGCTTGATACTCATTTCTGTTAAGGGGTTAGGTACAGCTTACACCAGTAAAATTTTTGGAAACATTCAACATTTTTTCCTCCATTACTATATCATATACAATAATGAAAATTGGTATTTGTAAAACACTGTCCTTTTGCTATGTGAGAAAAAATTTACGATTTAAAAAAAAATCATTTATATATATATATATATATATTTTTTTTTTTTTTTCAAAATTCAAAATGATGGCAGTTCACTGTGCAATGATGAAACGTTTCCCTCATAACTCATAAACTTGTTAACTTTTTCGTGTTCTCTCTCTTTTACTTTATTACTGAAACTCATGCTTACAACATGCTCTTTCAACTACATTCCTTAATAAATATATATTTTTTTATTTTGTGTTAGAATAAAATACTGATATTTGACCATTTTTAAAAAGAATTTATTTTTATCAGACAATCCATCAAAGGTAGAGAAGTGATTTTGCACCATATTTTAGATATGACATGCATAAATACACACAAAAAAGTTCATCACAGATTGTTGGATAGTTTTTGAGTTATGAGGGAAACGCTTCATCACTGCACAATGAACTGCCAACATTTTGAGTTTCGAAAAAAAAAATAATCGTAAAAATATATTTTTTTTATACAGCAGAAGGACAGTGTTTTACACATATTAATTTTCATTATTGTGCAAGATACAGTAATTGAAGGAAAAAAAGTTGAATATTTACAAAATTTTATCGCTTTAAGCTGTACCTAACCCCTTAAAGGGCGCACCTCAGGGTCATGGAGCAGACGGAAAAAAATAATAAATAGTGATTTTAAATTAGATATTTTATTAACATCACATATTTAATGACATATTTTTCCGATATTAATACAGTCCACACATGTGGAGTAACGGTCAGCGCGTCTGGTCGCGAAACCAGGTGGCCCGGGTTCGAATCTCGGTCGCGGCCAGTTACCTGGTTGAGGTTTTTCCGGGGTTTTCCCTCAACTCAATAAGAGCAAATGCTGGGTAGCTTTCGGTGCTGGACCCCGGATTCATTTCACCGGCATTATCACTTTCATATCATTCAGACGCTAAATAACCTAGATGTGTATACAGCATCGTAAAATAATCCAATAAAATAAAAAAAGATATTAATACATTTTTATGAACATATTTCGCACTTTGATATTACATAAAAATCCTGTCTTAACATGATAATTTTAAAACATAAAAACTGTAGTGCTCCGAGAAACAAAACAATTTTAGGGCCTTCTCCGTTATAGAAATATCAACGGGTCTACTACAGCATCATTATAATGCCGATGATTTGATTTGAAATTGTGATAACGGGGAAAAAGAAGATTATCCTCATAAGCCAACAATTACAATTTGATTTTACAGGAAACTGAATCTTGACCTCTGACATAGAAAACCACTACACTGAACATTGTACTGAATCGCATTTACATGTTTTCCTGCAGGCTTGAACTATTAACTACACAGCAAAGTATGAATATGTTCATCGCAATTACGTAAACGGATTAAGCTAATAAATAACAATTTTCAAGAACATAATATGCATGAGAATATCCCATATGTATCAAGTAATTCAACTAGCAATTTTTTTCTATTAGTTATTACATGGGAAACAAAGGCTGCAATAACAGGCCACGTGCGTGTGATAGGCCTACTTGTGTTTTGTTGAAGTGGCCACTGTCTGGCGCTCTGAACACAACTTGTAGTTTTTTATCTTACCAGCAGATAACGTAGACGTGCCTCCACATGCAAATAGGTATGACCTCGCCGCGACCTGCCACGTACAACGCATTTTGTCCTTATCGTGGCAGAAGAACCACGAGAAAATGTGAAAGGGACTGGCTAGGCTGCTCTCTTTTATAATCTTCGTCCCTGGCTGAATTCGTGCCACTAAAAGTCTACTATTAATTCAAATTAGTGTCTTAATTTATGCACTCTCTTCAAATGGCCTCGCTATGCCACACAAATTGTTGTTATAAAAGGTTCTAATAATATTGGGCTTCCGTCATAAACGTATGTTGGCTTATAGACTGCGCAAGAATTCAAATTGTGTCATTGCAGAGTGCTGAGGGCGTAACCGAGATAATTCCTATACAACAAGTTCGGCGGTCGTGGAACTCAGTAGTACAATACGCTATGGAATGGAAAGTCCAGGTTGAATTCCGATGTGTGGCAGGATTTTTCTGGTTGCCGAACTTTCAGAACTGTCCCGGGATTTATTCAGTCTTCTGTGAAATTGCGTATCTTTCCTTTTTTTATGGGGGTAAAAAGAAAAGACGATTGGAGCCTGGTGCCGACCACACCACCCCCATTATGATGCCTGGGTCATGAAAGTATGGAGCTCTACCTCCACGCCCTGATCACATATAAAAGATTGATCAGCCTAATGAATTTTCAAGACAACAAATCTTATCAATTTCTGTATGTTGCCATCTAGCGGCTGCAAAAGAAATCACTTTGTAACCCTGATGGAATTGCATTGGAGTAATAGCGCAGTGTAGTGTATAGTCACGAAGCTTGAGTTGTGAGGGTGCTAGAAACAATAGACTGTGCCGGTACTATTTCGCATTGTCTGTAATGAGGCGATAGTAGCGATCCTAGTGGTTAGCAACTATCTATGGATGCATATTTACTACGTATTGAGCTTCGTGACTGTATATACTAGACTGTGTTACGACTATACTTCCTTCAATGACAATAACTAAGAATTTAAAGTAACTGTGTTTTTCCTATAATACGGTCAGTTTACCGGATTTTCAGCTTTTAATCCATATTATAGCCTATAAGTACATATTTGTATGGATATTTTAGGACTTTTAGTGCATATAATTCACAATATTTATATAATTATAATGTATTTTCAGTTTTCTTCTTCTTCTTTTTCTTCTATATCATGGAATTAGGTCTTAGATTTGTTTCCACATCAAGAGATCGAGTCTCTCCACCTTATCATCGGACGCCCAACATTTCTTCTACCTTTAGATTGGTAGTTGAGTAAAATCAGTGGAAGTCTGTTTGGTGGCATTCTTTCTATATGCTGTAGACAATTAGATCTTAGACTCTGAATTCTTTTTGTCAGGTTAAAAATATTTAATTCTGTTCTTATCTCTTCATTACCTATATTTCTTGTCTAATAATGTATAGCCTGCTACTGAACGCAAGAATTTCATTTCGGCTACCTCTATTCTTCTTTTATTTGATCTGTAAAGTGTCCAATTTTCGCAGCCGTATGTCAGCATTGGTACTGCCATTGTTTTATAAAATTTTAACTGTGTGGATTTTAGTGTTTTATTTTTCAAAGTTCTTCTTATTATTCCTCACATGTTATAAAATCTATTTAATTTTATGTTTATATCGTTCTTTTGACAGTAAGATACGTTGAATCCTAGATAATTGAAGTTATTTACCTGCTCTATTAATTTGTTATTAATCATTATTTTACATTTTTTTATGATTTGCACCTTCGAAAGCCATAGCTTTGGTTTTCTTCTCAGAAATACTCACATTATATTCACTTGCGAGTTCATTTAATTTATGAGCAGCAACTTGTAATTATTTACGGTTTTGTGTTTAGCAATTGAAGACTGTGATCCCAAAACGCATTAAGTCCATTTTTATGAAAGGTCTGGGCTAGTTTTTGTATCCACTGGTCTACGGACTGAGCGAGTTTTCAAGTGACATGCACAATAACGTAACCTTTTAGACAAGGACTGGGATTATTTTGGAAGAAAACATGCTTAGAATAATAATGTTAGAAGTCTCAAACAAAATCGCATACAGATCCGGAATTTAACGTTTCCCTTTTTAAGTTGGTAATTATGCATGCAACATTTAAGGGGAGAGGCTTTGATCATTGCGATTGGGTTTAGCATGACCTTGAATTTAGTTAACTATGGAACTTTGGCCTTTGCAGCAGTGCATTTTCTGCGTAGAACATTACATTATTTATCAAGCAAGTCAATTTTTGGCTGTACAGCGCTAGTTTCGGCGGATATTTGGCGATAATCGACAACGTGGAATTGCACCGTCCCGAAAAATAATCAGTCGGTGTTGAGCCAGTGGCGTGAAATCGGATCTGTTCAAAACAAACCTCGTGTTCGTACGAAAACAGCGCGGACACCTGAAAATATTGAACATGTGAGAATGGCTTTGCAGAGGAGTCTGTGTTGTTCAATGACAAAGCATTCCCGAATTATGAATGTGTCGGATAGAAGCGTGCCATAGCACATAGCCTATGGCACAGCTTTCAATGAACACGCTGCGTGCTGTTTTCCCCGGGCGACATCTCTACAGGTTTGGTGACAGCCAATGGCCCTCCGTATCCCCAGACTTCACTGCACGTGAAGGCTAATGTCTACGCTCGTAGACTTCCTGATATCAACAGCCTCAAAAAAGCAGTTCGTGAGGAAATTGCTGGTGTCACGTCAGACACTTTGCAGAGAATAATGACTAATGTACAAAGAAGATTACAACAATGTACTGATGCTAATGGTGGGCATCTTAAGGATGTAATTTAAAATAAAAGTGATAATCTGTAAATCCAAGACTATAACGTACATAACAGTGTCCATGGTTTGTAATTTCTTTAAACAATAAATCGGTTATGGTATACATGCAATTGTTCTTCTAGTAGTTGTAACTGTCGTATTCTAAATTAATCTCAAGTTAAATATCTCGGAATAATAATCTACGAACATTTACGTTGGGATAAACATGTTCTTTTTCTGTGCAATAGATTAAGAAAAATTATTCACTATTTTGTCGTCCTAAGAAATTACTTGACTGTCCATACTTTACGACCGATTTACCTCGCATTATATTACAATACGGCATTATAGGATGGGGTAGTGCTTATAGTACCTCCCTCATGCCAATAACTGCTACAGAAAAGAGTAATAGAAATATCCCTTAATAAACCTCTTGATTATCCTCCAGAGCTGCTGTATTCAGAATTTAAAGTAGTTGACTTCCATTAAATTTATAGTAATGTATTACTGAATTTCGTACATAAAAACCGGAATATATTTAATTCATATTCACATAAATATAAAACCAAAAGATCACACAACATATGCTTGACAGTTCCTAAATGTACTACTACTGTTGCATATAATCACAGTAGCAACTTCGGTTCAAGGCTTTATAACATGATAGGCTAACAGATAAATTCCCAAACATATAATTTGCTAATGCTCTTTAATTCAAAAAAGCTATTAAAATTGCTGTTAACAGAGAAAATTTAAAGTTCAATTATTGTGATATGTGTTTTTTCTTCTTCTTTTTTTATTACTTTTTACTCTGTTATTCAATAAAATGTCTTAACATTTCTCATAATTTGTGTGTACGTTTTGTAAGCAATGTTCGTAAATATGATCATATTACCCCATCCCTGGAAGCAATAGGTTGGCTTAAATTAGATAAGAAAAGAAATTTACATTCACTTCTCTTTCTCTTCGAAATCTTGAACTCTTCTATTCCTTCGTATCTGTCGTCTCGCTTCACTTACCTTTCTTCCCACCACAATCTGAACACACGCTCTCGCCATGAAACAATACTAACAATACCATCCCATCGCACCTCCTCATACTCATCCTCTTTCACAATAGCCCTGCCAAGACTCTGGAATTCGTTACCTGCTAGCATCAGGGACTGTCGAAATAAAATTCAATTCAAACGCAAACTTACTAGGCACTTGGTCAGTAATTGAGACTCGTTCAGACATGGTTTCTTGTAAATAGTTCTTTTAATCTACCACAAAATATCTCAATATACGGTAATTTCATCACTATAGAATTTTGTTATTCTAGGTTTAATTTGTAATTTAGTAAATACAAAAATATTCTTTGTTCTTAACTTCTATGATAAAATGTCTAGCTTTCATTAATCAGGTATTCTTGTTGCACTTTAATTTTTATTGTAATTGTAATTGTAAATTTAATATTAATTGTAATCTTATTGTTCATGTTATAGTTGTAATCCCCTGGTAGAGCGGCAGAGAAGGCCTGACGGCCTTATCTCTACCAGGTTAAATAAATAAATCTAATCTAATCTAATCTAATCTAACATTAACTTATGAGGAGTGCCCCCTGAGCACGAGTATGTAACTTACTCTTTCTGGAGGTGCTAGAGAGTTCTTCTATAAAAATCAATATGTATCTTTGTTCTGGCAATAAAGTATTAATATTTATTATTATTATTATTATTATTATTATTATTATTATAGTTATTGTTATTATTATTATTATTATTATTATTATTATTATTATTATTATTATTATTATTATTATTATTATTATTATTATTATTATTATTATAAAAATAGGAAACGTTAATTGCCGGACCCTGTAGGCTACATGTATAAATCATAAACATGGCCAAATAGACAGTGCGTTTTGGGATCACACTCTTCAATTGTAGGATCAGGTAAATTCTTGGAATTAACCCTGTGGCTTAAATGGTAAATTCTTGGTTATACAATGATTTCAATATTTCCACAAACTTTTTATCCCCTTTCCTAACTATGCCTTAATATTACATTAAAAACTGAGAGTTATGCCAATTTATATTAATATTAATGACGTTAATTTTAATACCAGTTTTAAAATCATCTTTCCAAACCAAATAACATTAATTACTTATATTCCTTGAGTGTCCCGTACGAAAATCAACACGCCATATTACGTTCCAGTATTTCGGTGCCAACATTAAAAAAGCAGAAAATTATATCAAGAGTTCAGTTTCATATGAGGATATACACAAATGTATGTGAGTGTGTGCCCATTAATCTTACTTCTCTACTAAGTTCGAAAATTAGTTTAAATGTATCACCTTCATCCCATAGCGTACGGATTCTGTTGTTTGTTGTGGCGACTTGTTGCTCTGGGCAACTGCATACAGAGCTTTAACGTGAAAACAAGTGTGTATGCAACACATTCAGAGTTCCTCTGGCAACAGCGTCTTGTATTTATATAGATTCTCCCCCAAACAAATTTAACCATCTCATTAAATAAATTACGAATAAATTAACTAAAATTAAACGAAGTTTACCTCGGTGATCTAGCGGTCACCATGCCAATCCGGCCTTGGCGATGGATATTGAAGGATGGTAAAATACTTACAGTGGCTTCCTCTCTGAGGGAAGTAAATCTGGGCGTTTGTGTCGTAGATTTATGGTACGTAAAAGAAACCTTCCCTGATGGAGGGATCGAGATAAAAATTTGTTCGTCCATGTTCAATTCCCACACTGAATATCTGCAGTTCAAGAGATTATTTGACGTCCGAATTAATAAGAGCTATAAGTGGCTAACAAATTTCACCTGAAGTCCTCTATGAGGACAGGCTTCTTTTAAATGCCTAAATCTAAGAATTACCATTATCAAATGTGCCTCGACATGGGGAGCTATTAATAATGGAATTTCACAAGAGACAGTTTTAGGTCCTCTACTTTTTCTAGTGTTCATAAATGATCTTGTCCCCCCTAATGAAAGATGTAGGTCATCCCACATTATTTGCATGCAGATGACGTAAGTATAGTAATCACAGCCAATAACTCACGTATTCCAATCTTCAACATAGGCAATTCTCCTCAAAATATGTGATTGGTTCTCAGCCAATAAATTAGTATTAAATTGTAACAAAACTAACATAATCCAATTTAAATCTTGCCCAAATTCAACCTCGCAAATTTCAAGCGCAATAATTAACAACAGTTCACTTACAGAAACAACAACAAACAAATTTCTTGGCTTAAAAATCGATAAGATAAGATTGGATTATTTAGGACCAAATTAAAGAAGTACCTAATTTCTCACTCCTTCTATTCTGTAGGTGAATTTATGACATTCAACAACACTGAATTAATATTTCTGTCTCGTATTAAGTATCGGTATTAACCACTTGTGTTGCACTAGTATATTGTAAAACCCTTATATATATATATATATATATATATATATATATATATATATATATATATATATATATATATTAAACTAACTATTTATTTTATTTATTTATTATTTATTCAAATTTAAATATACAGAATAAAGAATATAATTACAAACAAGAGAAATAGAAATAAAATAATACAATCAATATAAAAAAAGAGATACAGTAGTATTAACAAAATTTGAGACCGAATGAGCAGCGCTCGTGTTGGGTCGCAGTTCAGATATAATATTAATAGGCCTATAAGAGAATGTAAAATAAAATAAAATAGGAAATAAAATTAAAATTACAGTTACAGAAATTATATAATACAATATTAATATAAAAGATATAGAAAAAAATAAGTAGAATGAAATAGGAACTTAAATTTAAATTTCAGCGGCAATGGAATTATATAATATAATATTAACACTAGAGAAGAATAATATCGCACGTGAAAAGTAGGACAATTTATATACATATATATATATATATATAAACTATCTGTGACTATGAATTAAGACTCTGTAGTACTATTAAATTTTGTTTGCATATTCTAGCTGTGAAGTGATGTACGAATACCATAGAATTAAGTGAACTAAATGATGGTATTTCTTTACTAAATTTTTATGAATTATAATATTCTAGAGTTCAATAAAACACAAAATTATATTGATAAATTACAATAAATAGCATCTTAAAAATTAATATTGTAAATTTTTATACTGAACAACAATGTAATTTTATTATCTCAACAATAACTCTTCACTTTCTACAATTTAATTCCACTCCCTTCAACAATGGGATTTCCACTCCACACAGTAACACAGTATTCATTAGTGCACTCCACAGACGACAATGACAATTTACTTGGACTATTACGAACAACAATGAACTGTTAATCTTAGCTAATATTCACAAAGCACTATTTACAACACAGAACTGTCAGTTCTCAGTTCACAGCTCGTTTGTCTTGGCTGGTTCTTCTAGCTCAGTCACTCGCGTTCACAGAATCTCGAACCCCAGACCTTCAGAGACGATCCGCTGAACTTCGAACTCAGATCCCCCAACTGCGGTTCACTGCACTCGAACTCCGGGCTTCAGGCTCCACAGTTACGGACACAACTCAAGTCGCGCTCTGGTCTCGAAGCTGGCTTCACTGCTACACAAGACTAACTCGCTTACTGTCCAAATCTGCCTGTAACAACACTGGCTTACTGACTGACTGAAGTTCACTCGCGTCTTGTATTTATAACTAAACCATAGTTGCGAGAAAGTTCGCGATCTAGAGATTTCCATGCGTGTCCATTCTCGAATCATCCGGATATCTCTCCTCTCTGCCGCGGTCGCTCTTTCCCCTGTCTTCTCTCCGCCATAGCACATGCCCCAGGAAGCAGATGCGCGCGCAACCCGCCCAAAACACGGCCGACTTAGTCCTTCCTTCTGCTGGTCGTGAGATCGAATCTCACGCTGCTGTCACAATATTTACCAATAACCAGGCTTCGGCCTAGAGACACAGAGTAGCCAGTATGAGGTTTAGAGTACACGGAGTATAAATGACGTCATGACCCGTGTGGACGAGTGACTGCAACAGCACAGGTGGATCCATAATGCGCATTACCGTTGTGTGTATTGCTGCTTGGCTGCGGTACGTGTAACAGGCTTCGGAGTAGGGACACCTGATTGAAGGTTACAACTCACGTTAATACTTTAATGATAGACATTTGTCTACACTAGGAGTGTAATGTATATACTGCATCTGTACAGGATGAAATATATTTTGTGCCGTACTATGACGGACTGTTTACATGTTGAGACACGAAGTAACGCTCTATCTCTCACTCCACTCGACCAACAGAACACTATCGCCCATGCGTTCTGAACTTTATGCGTTTCTGTGCGCAGAACCGAAGTCTGCTAATAACAAAGTGTTTACATACATTTTAAAATTTAAAACTGTTTGAGTTAAATACATTAAACATTTGAGGGTATTTCTTTATTCATTTCTTATAAATTCTAGGGCCAATATTACTAAAACGATTGAAAGCAGTGTTCGTTAAACACTTGGGTTCAAACAAACGTACTGTATCCATGGCTTTTGGTTTTGTGCTTGTGGCTATATTATCTGAAATTTGTGTGATTTTTATGTAAATTATAATACTTAGTAATACATTTATTTTAATGTGATGTACTGTACTTTCCAGACTTTAAATTATTTAAACAATTTTTCGGTAGGATAATCAATAGCCTTTTATTAGACCTTTTAGTTTATTATTCTCTGTAATAAAGCTAGTAGAATTAGGTTGCTTTTTAAGTACTATCCCAACCTAATATTCTATATTGATCTACATACTGAAATAAAGCAAGGAAACTGTACTTAGTACATCTATAAGTATGTAATTTCGCTATTGAAGAAAATAATATATCATTTTTCGTAATTTGTTACAAAGATAGTTATGTTCGTCCCATTTCATAGTATGTTTATCAATTATGGTCCCTAAGAAGATTAATTCACAATTGGATAATTACAACTAATTCTGGAACAAATCTGAATTGTGTAGTTTAATGTTCATGGAAGAATTATGTAATTGATGACATTTACTACTGTATTTAATGAAAACGGAACAACTGTAGTTTCAGCAGTGTTCAGAGAAAGAATATTCGTATGAAACCATAGTTTTATTAATTTTAAACCATTATTTGCGTTAAAGTAAGTGTCGTGCCAAGATTTTCCACAAAAGAATAATACTGAATCTTCTGCATAGGAAGGAAATATACCTTTATGGTTATTTAAATCAATTAATTGCACCTATTCTTGCCTAAAATTATAAATGAAGTGAGATGTCTTAATATTTGAACCTCGGTAAAATACCATTTTGCTATTGCTAATTTAATTGATGCTGGTTAAATGTGCAGTTAATACGGATACGTTAAATAACTGATTTATTGCTACATGCAATACAATATATTATATTATTGATGTAGCGCACATCCTTTTAAGCAAGCTCGTGTCAGGGGCTATTCGTATAAATAACTATTTTGTACTAAAGAACACAACAAAGTTTCAGTAAAATTACAGAACCAATACAATTATTACAACACAGGAACAATTACGAGGATAAAATTAGAGAATCAAGTCAAGAATAGAATATAAGTTGGAATGAATTAATAGTAAGTTATGTTGAAATTACGGGAAAGAAAAATGGGACTTGAATACTAAATCATTTATTATTACGATGTACCGAAGTACATATGATATTTCCGTGCAGAAATTCTGCGTCATCATATGATGAAGGATGAGTGGAACAGAAAAATTCTTTCCGGCACCGGGATTTGAACCCAGGTTTTCAGCTTTACGTGCTGACGCTCTATCCACTAAGCCACACCGGATTCCCATCCCGATGTCGGATTGAATCCTCTCAGTTTGAATTCCACCTCTTGGGTTCCCTCTAGTGACCTACCCTCATGCACTGCGTCATAGATGTATGACAGTGGCACAATGCCTACACATGTGCAGAGGTGCACTCGTTATGAGCGACTAAGTGGCCGGGATCCGACGGAGTAAGCACCGTCTTAAATCACTAAGTGATTATTTTGCGCATATCATATATTATTACGATGTACTGAAGTACATATGATATTTCCGTGCAGAAATTCTGCGTCATCATATGATGAAAGATGAGTGGAACAGGGACATCTATGTCGCAATGCATGAGGGTAGGCCACTAGAAAGAACCCAAGAGGTGGAACTTAAACTGAGAAGATACAATCCGACATCGGGATGGGAATGCGGTGTGGCTTAGTGGATAGAGCGTCAGCACGTAGAACTGAAAAACCCGGGTTCAAATCCCGGTGCCGGAGAGAATTTTTCTCTATCCTACTCATCCTTCATCATTAATAATTTGCTTTTATTTTTTCTTAAATTTATTAAACTCAAAATGACCTAGGTCAGGATTTATTACCAAAATAGAGTTGTATAACCTTGACCCGTAACTTTGGCTTTGATTTTATTCCAGTGGTTGAGTAACATTAATTTGAGCTAAAGGAGATGTCAGATTTCTTCTGGTAGGATGAACATGTTGTTCTTATTTATATTTCAGACGATTTTTATGATAATTATTTATATATTTGTTCAATATGGAAAACATTAAAATCGGAATAAATCAAATTTGTGGATAATCAATTGACTAGTTTAAGCAAATTTTAATGATACGCTTTTGAAGCAATATGAGCGGAGAAAGCGTAAATTGTTGTTGCTCCTCCCCATCCAATTATATCATACTGAATGACAGATTTAATTAAACCTAAATAAACTAATCGCAGAATATTTGTAGGGATGTAAGAGCGAAGAATTACAAATTTATCAATTATTTTACGAAGTCTGTTACGCAAAGAAGAAATATATTCATCCCACCTTAGTGCTCTATTATTTATGGTATATGTTCATGATTAAAAGAATTGATCGCGATCAACATTGGAGAGTATAATCATTGTTTTTATAGAGTTAAATGACCAACTTTCTGCTCGTTTGCAATGTCCAACGTGTTTACGGAGAACACGGTATTCCGACGAAATAACATCAGTACTAAAACTCATCCCACTTGATACCAAACTTGGGCCGAGTTACAACAATACGTCTTGGGATATTTCATTTCCCCAGGTGTGTGTATATGTGGAAGAGAGGACCTGGCGTTGGATGAGGCAGTATATCCATTGAAACGACTTGAAATTGCCTTCACCTAGAACCATTATTACCTCCACATGATTGCTTTTCAGGGTGAGGGTAGAAGATCCATAAAACAAACCAATACTAGTCTTGTCTCACCACTAAACTTGTAGGGAGAGTTCTTGGTGCGAGCAATATCTCTTAGTGGTCAGCAACCTTCTGGAGCGTGGTCCGGGTAACGATTACCGATTTCCGTCTTCAGCGCCAAAAACGCGTCATAATTATGCTTAAATGGAACTACTTATGTAAAACGATTAAAATTTTATGTTCTTGGAGCATTTACACTAATAACCTCAGAATGACTACTTTACAGTTGAATAGCTCCCCAGGGGCACGCTTTCAAACCCGGAGAGGGACGAAGGAAGTAATGAACAGATAATTTTCTTACAGTATTTGAATTTCTCACAAATTCTCCATAATATTATATATTTATCAAAAGATCATAAATAATACCATTTAAATAAAGTTTCTAAAAAGCATGATATACAGGGTGTTTCCGAGGTGGTATTACAATATTTCAGGGATGATGGCGAAGGGCACATGTATCATTTTGAGATGAGAAACCCTTGTCCGTAAGTGACAGAGTCGAAAGTTACAAGCAAAAATATTTCTGTGGAAATGAAATAATTTTATTCCTCTGTACACTTTATTTATGTGTATTTATCTCTACATCTTACACATACTGTATTCATCTGACTTTTTTACGTTGTCTACTTATAGTATTCCATTCAGTGGGCTGTCTGAGGGGTGGGGACAGGAAACTACAATAAAGCAATGCAGATAGCGTAATGTGTAACGGACATGGTCGGTCCTGATATGCACGTCTGTAAACAGCAGTGTAAGTGTACAAGTTGCAGTGTCGAGTCGATCAGTCCTAGTGAAATAGAGGAGTACAGGAGAGCGGAATAATCAGACCTGATTTTAGAATACGGATGAGCCAATGGGAACAGTAGACAAGCTCACAGATTGTATCGGTACAAGTACCCACGTAGGAGACATCCGGCCCATACCATTTTTCCACGACAGTTCCAAAGGTTAAGGGAAGGAGGGCACGTGTTGCCAAATTACAATTCCATTTCCACACAACTATTTTTGCTTATAACTTTCGACTCAGTCATTTCCGAACCAGGGTTCCTGATATCAGATTGATACATGTGCCCTTCGCCATCATCCCTGAAAGTTTGTAATAGCACCTCAGACGGAAACATTCTGTAGATATCTCCTTAACAAAAAATAAAGCCATGAGATTTTTGGGAAAATAATTAAAGCAGAGTAAAAATATAAACTGAAGAATTATTCATAGAATAAGTAACAGAATAGATTACTTTACCTGGAGCATTTAACGTCCGAGTACAGAAATGATAATGTCATCAAAATTAATAAATACAATAAATTAAATAGAGTAATAATTAGCAATTATCTAAAAAATTATAAGTTTCAAAACTTCCGCTTTAATGATCTGATACCACATAAACACAAAAACAATTTTTTCACGCTACTGCAATTGCCAAAAGAAGGATAGCGATGGCAAAGGAAGCTTTTAATAGAAAAAGGGCCATCATCTGCGGATCTCTGAAAAAAGAACTAAGGAAGAGATTAGTGAAGTGCTTTGTGTGTAGTGTAACTTTACATGGATCACAGACATGGAAATTACGACGAAGTGAAGAGAAGTGACTTGAAGCATTTGAAATGTGGATATGGAGAAGAATGGAGTGTATGAAATGGACAGACATAATAAGAAACGAAGCTGTGTTGGAAAGAGTGAGTGAAGAAAGAATGATGCTGAAACTGATCAGGAAGAGAAAATGGGATTGGTTGGGTCACTGACTGAGAAGAAGCTGTCTACTGACGGATGCACTGGAAGGAATGGTGAAAGAGAGAAGAGTTCGGGGCAGAAGAAGATATGAAATAATAGACGACATTAAGATATATGGACCATATAAGGAGACTAAGAGGAAGGTAAGAAATACGAAAGACTGGAGAATGCTGCGTTTGCAGCGAAAGACCTGCCCTTGGTCAGAATACTATGTATGCATATGTAATTGTGTTATTTTTGTATTGTGTACCATCATTCTAAGCTTTCTCTGATTAGCAAGAAATCACAACCACCTGAGAATCCGAACTTTTCGAAAACTCGCTAACTTTTTTAATTTAGTGTGTTGGTGAATACGTAATTTCAGCTTTCATTCTTTTTACCGCAAATGTAATTACTATGCTCATTTTAAACATGATTTCAAGTATTACACTGTCTTTTATATGTGTAAAAATTTTTTCTTACTTATTTCGTTAGGTGGTAGCTTTAATTTTTCTCCTACTTGTTATCGTAAGCGAATCAGCTTTCTTTTATTGTTGAATAAACTGAAAAACAAGTTTTCAAATTAATTTGAATTTTTGATGTACTGCTCCAGAGAATCTGGAAAATCTGAAATTCCGAACCTGCCAAGTAATGCGAATTTTCGGAATTCTACAACATATTCAAATTTGATGTTAAGTTGATAATCTAGCTTGGAGAACTGGGCGAAAATTGTGGCGTTGCGTCACTCATCGGCTACGTCACTCACCCCTTCCTTCCATCTCCGCGTCATTGACCTGGTAGGGAAGGGGATTTGCATTCAGTGTCTGTCTTATGTGATTGCGTACGGGCCACAGATACGTCATTCAACGCCGGTGGACTGTAGACGGGGAAACAATGCTTTCCTCATGCTTTCCACCCTCTCTCGCCAGTTCTATATCCCTGATCTAGCGCAACACTTTTTTCTGATAAATGTCGCTTATTGAATGCGTCATCATTGTCATTATGATGTCAACATCGTGAGCATCAGTATATTTATAAGATATTTGCCTTCATTTGATTTGCCTTTTCAGCGGAGTAAGTACTTAGAACTGTCTATTCAAGCTTTCTTTTCTTTAGAGACAACGATATATTGCCCTTTAGGAGGCTCTTGCATTCAGGACACATTTTATCGTTTACGTCATACATTTCTACAGATTGAAAAGAAACTGCTTAGACAAATTGAGAGACGATAGATGAGAAAGTGAGGATCGAAAACGCTTAGTTACTATTCGAAGGCCCTACATTATTTAATGCCGTAAAGCCTGACAATAGGCAATTGTTCATAATTTGTTCGATTTGGTTTCCCCAATTCAGGAATGGAATGGATTTTTCGGGAGGGAATACTATTACCCATCACTTCGACATTTTACGATCTACTGCGCTAACACTCAAGCTAGGAGTATTCCCAAACCCACACCGGCTGTCTACACTAAGGTTCACTGGATACTCAGCCCCCTCCGTGCGTCGCCAGCTGGCGTTCGGGGAATACTATGGAATGGTGACGAAATGGATAAATGTTGACGGAGTGATGTGTATGTTATATATAGGGAAACGGGAGAACTCCGAGAAAAATCCCAATGCGACCTTGTCTGCTACAAGTGTCACTATAGATTTTTCAATGAAAAATGCCAGTCCTCACCCGGACTCGAACCCGGACCGCCTGCGTGAGAGGCTAAAAGTCTCATGACTCTCTCACTAGAGAGCAGCAATTGTTCCAGTTTGAATTTCAAAAATAACACATTTTTTTTTTCGTGTTATCGAAGAACATCGTGTTTGAGGTCTCTCCACTTGAACATGGAATCTTGGAGAATTCCGACAGTCTCTTCACAACAGATACAATGTTTTCTTTTGTAATGTTGAAGGTGAAAACGTTGGCCCATTTTTGATTTGACTATAGATTGTTTCTAAACTTGTAAGGTAGTAAATTGTATATAAGAAAATTACGCATACTGTTTTTATTTCACTCTCTTGCCTATAACAGACTTATCAAAGTAAAGTGAGTAAAGTGAATGACTATTGAAACTTATGTAGGGCCTATACATATTCATTCATTCATTTATTATCTTCCATAGATATTACATGAGCAATGAAGCTTTAAGATGTGGAGTTAGTTAGTTAGTAGGGTTTAAAAAGGGCGCGTCAGCATCTATGGCTATTTGCGCCCTTATCTAAAATTCTTTACAGAACAGAGACTATACAATAATCAGAATGCTTAAAGAACTAAAAATGTTGTCACGATTAAAACGAGGTATACATTAAGATGTGGAACAAGTCAAAATTTTACAATATTACAATTACAATTTTTACAAATTCTTACAATATTTTACAATTTTTACAGTTATACAATGTAGAAATTTTCTATAATGATGAGGTGAGATCCGAGGATTCGCCAAAAGTTTACCAGGCATTTGCCTTATGTAGGTTGTATTGTAAAATTAGGTTATTTTATGTTTTATTATTAATTGTAATTATTGTGTTAAATTATATTGCGTATTCTTACTGTATTGTGTATATAATTGTATTGTGTATTGTATAATTGTACTGTGTATTGTAATTTTATTGTGTATTGTTTATATTATGTATATCACTGCCACCGGGTGCTTGCTCATTTGCAGTGTAAATAAATACATACATACATCAGTATAACATTATGGTCACTCCAAAACTGTAATCTGCCACCACTAATTGAATTTGGCAACCAATAATTGACTTTGGCATTTAGAAGTCCAGGATCCTAGAGAAATAACTACGCGCTTTTGAACCTAAATTTCCTATCTAAAACTATTTACTTTAGTCTAATTAATCATCTCTCAAAATTTTAAAAGTCCTTTTTACCTACAAGATATAATTTTATTTCACTGATGATTTGACATTTCATTCTTTCCTTATTGTCCTCATTCAAGTTCACACTCAGGAAAGTATAACCGCAATTCTATTAAAGGATTTTATGTCAACAGATCTAATCGTCTTAACTGATATTTCCTTTGTGTCAGTATTTACGGGTTTATTTTATCACTGTTGTATATTTTCATTCTCTTCTTACTATTCTGTGTAAGTTTGTTTCTAAAGTCCATGAAAAGAAACTCTTTATTATTACTCTTCAAATGTTTTCTCGTGCATGTGTCTTAATTCGTTTGTTATTCAATCAACATAGCCGTACCTTTTCATGTAGTAAAACTATTCAATTTTTGTGGGAGTACATATATGTTGGTAAAAAAAATGTGTTAACTTCCATATTAACGGGCCACATGCTCATCTCTTTCAAAGGCTATAGATTTATCTTCCCCTTGCAGTTGTTTTTGTTTCAATATTAACTCTTTTTGTTATTTGTTCCGTCCTTCGTCTTCTTGTTCCGCTGTTCGGTCAGTTTCGCTCTTGTTGCCCTGAAAGGATCCATTTAGAAGTTTTCGCTAACTGTTCCGTCTCTGACGTCGCTAGTGGAGCAAGTAGCCTAGGAGAGCAAGACAAAACAAACAAAAAATAAAAGAGAAGACAACACATTCCGACCAAGTAACAAATAAATATAAATGGACAACGAAAGCAGGAAGGGTTAGACAGAATTTAAGAAATTTCCTATACGTCTACGTATGACAACATAGCTTATATTATAATTTACGAATTTACCTATACGTCTACGTCTGACAACATAGCTTATATTATAATTTACGAATTTTCCTATACGTCTACGTATGACAACATAGCTTATATTGTAATTTACGAATTTACCTATACGTCTACGTATGGCAACATAGCTTATATTGTAATTTACGAATTTACCTATACGTCTACGTATGGCAACATAGCTCATATAATAATTTACGAATTTACCTATACGTCTACGTATGGCAACATAGCTTATATTGTAATTTACGAATTTACCTATACGTCTACGTATGGCAACATAGCTCATATAATAATTTACGAATTTACCTATACGTCTACGTATGGCAACATAGCTTATATTGTAATTTACGAATTTACCTATACGTCTACGTATGACAACATAGCTTATATCATAATTTACGAATTTACCTATACGTCTACGTATGGCAACATAGCTTATATCATAATTTACGAATTTACCTATAAGTCTACGTATGGCAACATAGCTTATATTGTAATTTACGAATTTACCTATACGTCTACGTATAGCAACATAGCTTATATCATAATTTACGAATTTACCTATAAGTCTACGTATGACAACATAGCTTATATTGTAATTTACGAATTTACCTATACGTCTACGTACGACAACATAGCTTATATCATAATTTATTAATTTACCTATACGTCTACGTATGACAACATAGCTTATATCGTAATTTACGAATTTACCTATATGTCTACGTATGACAACATAGCTTAATATCATAATTTACGAATTTACCTATACGTCTATGTATGACAACATAGCTTATATTGTAATTTACGAATTTACCTATACGTCTACGTATGGCAACATAGCTTATATCATAATTTACGAATTTACCTATACGTCTACATCTGACAACATAGCTTATATTATAATTTACGAATTTACCTATACGTCTACGTATGGCAACATAGCTTATATCATAATTTACGAATTTACCTATACGTCTACGTATGGCAACATAGCTTATATTGTAATTTACGAATTTTTCTATACGTCTACGTATGACAACAAAGCTTATATTGTAATTTACGAATTTACCTATACGTCTACGTATGAGAACATAGCTTATATTATAATTTACGAATTTTCCTTTACGTCAACGTATGGCAACATAGCTTGTATTATAATTTACGAATTTTCCTGTAAGTCTACGTATGAAAACATAGCTTATATTATAATTTACGAATTTTCCTATATGTCAACGTATGGCAACATAATTTATAATTTATTTACGAATTTTTCTATATGTCTAAGTATGACAACATAGCTTGTATTATAAATTTACGAATTTTCCTATACGTTTACGTGCGACAACATAGCTTACATTATAAATTTACGAATTTACTATAGGGGAGAGTTGGGTAGTATCGGACATCGGGTAATATCGGACAGTGCGTTTCTTTCATCTACCACAGATGGTAGTACTTGAATGGCGTGGTTACGTAACTGTATGCGACATCACAGAAACGTAACCATGTCATTCAGGTACTATCATCTGGTTGTAGATGAAAGAAACTCACTGTCCGATATTATCCGATGTCCGTCCAATACTACCCAACTCTCCCCTACTTTTACTTCTCCCTAAGTTTTATCGCCTGTACCTTTTATTTTCAATGCTATTTTACTGCTAACCTAATAACATGTTGCCCAAATCAACGGCTTTGATATGGAATTAAAACTGCGCCTCATGCCGTAGACGGTAAACAAATACACACAAAAATGCGAGTGAATGAACAAATTAAGGCTTCCAATCAAACGCGGGAAAGATATAAAAGAAAGATCCTGAATTTATTTATTTTATTTATTTATTTTATTACTTTGCTAATAATCGTAATATAAAATATAAAATATACAGAGAAACTAATATTGAAACTAATATTGCGTTATCTGTTTTAAATTTTTATCGATAAATTAGTATTCAATGGAATTCAATGTTCTTATATCAATATTTTATTATCTTCAATTTTTCATTTTTGGACCTCGACGTACAGTATGCCTTTCAGTTCTTATGTTTTAGATAAGCAGAGTACCTTCTGGAATTTTATTTGCCTACGAATTAAACGAGAAATTTTAATTCTCCTTAATGGAAAGGCCACGTAAGAAGCCAGAACTGGATACAAATGGTCACGAAATATGTATCTGTTCTCCTGTTCTCTCGCCCATATGGTGGAGCATCGATTAAGAGAGGGAGCTAGCAGCGCAGCGGGGCTGTATCAACAGAGAGGGAGGTCGGCTGGCAGACGTGTGAGTGGTCATCATTAGAGCCTGGGCGGCACTTCCGGCTGGCCACCGGCTAAGCGCTGGACGTTTATCACCGCTACCTAGAGGCACTGGCCGACTATTTGTCACGGGAACATTATATTAAACGCCGTACCACTCCGGACATACAGATGGGCGAGGAGACTAGCTTCACATTAATCATATCCACCGGCGGCCTCTGCTTTGGAGACCATCCTGAAAACGTCCTGCGAGCCTTCCTTTCCTTAGCAACAGCCTTCTTAGTGTCACCATTTCAGCTTAATCAAAGTGCAATTATTTTCAAAATAACAACTGGAACAGTATAATTTGAAAAAACATCAACATTAGAGTGATAGTCTTAACAATCTTTCATCCTTTTCTTCTTTCTTACTCCTATTTATATAACAATTTTATTACATTTTCTTTCTTACTTTTTAACTACTCTGCCTACTTTCCTTCCTATCTTTCCGTTCTTTATCCCACATTTCCAGTTCTCAATTTGTTCGTTCCTTTCTTCATTACCGTTTTCTTCTCTATCAAACTTTTCGTAATTTCTTTATTCACTCATTTTCATTTCTTATGCCTTCCTTTCATATATTTTTCAATATTTTCATTTTTCTTCCCTTTTCAGCTCTCCGTCCTTCCTTTGCTACTTTCTATACGTTCATTTCTTTCTCCATTTTCTTCCTTTTCAACATGTTTCTGTATCTTTATATGCATTCATTTCTGCATGTATTTCTTCATTAATAAAATTATTCATTCCTTCAGTTCGCTTCTCTTCGACCTTAATTAAACTATTTTTGTTCCATTCTAATAATTCCTTTCTTCATTTTTCTTACTTTTTATCCATTCCTTAAGGAAAGGATTACACCTTTCGGAAGGTAACTATAATTTTACTATTCAACTTCCTGCCCCTCCCTCCCCAGAATCTATATATATATATATATATAGGACCGTTGGAAATGAAAATTGGCACGCTTAATATACACTCTCTGTATATAATTGAGCAGTTTTAATGTTTTCTAAAACCTAATACATTTTTTTCTACGAGTTACGAAAATTTGTGTAGAATTTTGTTCACTCTAACTCAAACAGTATTTATTTTAATGAAAGTTTGTACAATTATATAGTTCTCTCATGCGAACAATATAGTCTAAAATATTTCAGTCGAATGTATAGTTTATTTTATTAAGTAATATTTATCAAATTCTTTATGGAAAATTCAGTATGAAATTTTAAAGAAGGAAAAATAATTGAATTCATATGCTAGATATTTTACTGTAACTTGTAGATAAATATCTCAAAACAAGAATTACCGGTACATCAACATTAAATATATGAGTAATTTATGACTTAAAACCTTCCTGATTGAATAAAATACTATACACATTTTTATAATAAAAATAACACTGAACAACAAGAATTTTGCTCTGACTTAGAACAATGCGTCCCTTACGGTTTGATGTGCACTGTATCCGAAATGCATCTCTTTTCTTCGTATCACGTAAGGTTTTTCAGTTATACTATGATTTTACTTTTCGATATAAGCGCTCCCCCAGGAAACAACTGGCGCGGGTTGGGGGTATAAACCAAAACAAAAGCTAAAGAATTTTATGAGTTTATGACTTATTTCCGGGTTCTTATGGTTGTTGATATGTTCTTTTGCACTTCTAATAAATAAACAGATACTGGTCGCTTCTTTTAAATAAATTTCATAACAGTTCAATGTGAGGTCTATGCAATGAACAAACAAGGGTGTGGTTTTCATTATTTAAAGGAAATGTTTACCAGTTTGAGTGAAGGCAAATTAAAAGAGGACATTTTCATCGGCCCAAAAATTCACAAAGTTATGACTGACCCTTTGTTTAAGAAAAATCTTTCCGTTACAAAACGAAAGGCATAGCGCGTTTTCAAAGACGTTTGCTAAAATTTCCTTAGAAATTCTAGGGCAGACAACTACATAGAACTTGTTGTGGAAACCATTTTAAGTGCAAATGACAAAATGGAGTGTAATACGTCTCTTAAAATACACTTTTTACATTCTCACTTGGATTTCTTTTCTCCTAATTTTGGAGCGGTAAGAGTGAAGCATGGGGAAAGATTTCACCAAGAAATATCTGAAATGGAAATACAATATAAAGGAAGATCATCATCCAGCATGCTTGCAGACTATTGTTGGTTCCTTCTAAAATACAGTCCGGGGTGTAATCATAAACAGAAGTCATCCAGAAAATTATTTAAAATGCAAGTTCAAATTCCGGGATTTTTCTCATTATACGCATGAAATATTTTTTGTTGTTCTGTTTTAAACTATGTAATATCATTTTTGTATCCAGTACACATTTTTCAAGTATTATGAGAAATTTTGAATGCCTCGTATATTATAATTTTATCAGTAGCAGTGAAAAATTAAAAACAAGTAAGTTTTGTCATAAAAAATTCAATTCATTTTCCTCGGAAAATGGTACGTGATGGGGCAATTTGGATTTTAATTTCAGATTTAGGGCACACATGTTAGTAATATTCACCTATTTTTAATTCGGAGCAAGACAAAAAGTAAAAATTTATTGTTCAGTGTAATTATTAGGTTTAAAAAAAACATTAAAATTTCTTACAGTTAAGGTTTGTTTTGAATACTGTTAATGTAGTACTTATGTCATTTGTTCATATATTTTCAGAATTCGCTCAATTTCACCCCACGTAATTCTTGAAGTTTCTGACGTTCCGCAAGAAATGAATCCGAACCGGGGACATTCCTTTCCAGCAGCGGACACTGCGCATTGCTGCGCCACATAAGAAGCAGGCAGGAGACAAATGAGCCCAGGAGCTGGACCAGTGCTGCAGACCGCATCCAATTCCGAAGCTGAATTCTTCTTGTACAAGTTTTCGCTTTAGTGTTGATGTCACACTAGTAGGGTTGGACGTTCCTTGTGTCGGAATAAGTCGCTAAATTGAGCAAAGAAATTAGAATTTCATGAAGCGGGAAATGGACATTGTATTTCACCAGGACGGTCAAGTGCTACTGCAGACATCGAGACTTGCGATGCGAACCAGTAAATGAAGACATCGCTACAATCTCCTGTGGAACGCTGCAAACAATTCAACACTTTGGACAAAAATACCTTCAAAATATTTCGTGGAATTTAGACCCATACATTCAAAAGGAAATACCATCTAAAACCTATTGTGTCAGAAGTTGACGTTGAACATATGTCTTATGAAAAATATGCATTTAAGATTTACAGAAAGAAGTCCTTATACTGTAGTACATAAGGCAGTTATTTTCAAAGTGTGGGTCGCGACCTTTTGAGGGGAGGGTCATGTAAAAAGCTGAGAAGCGTCGCGATATGACTTACAAAATAAAAAGAAATTATTAACACACCGTAATTTTTATTGCATTTGGAAACATGAAAAAACTTGAACATCATGATAAAAACGTTCAATTAGGCTTTTCATCAAGTAAAAAATAGCCGATGCGACAAACTTGCCTGTTTTTGGAAAAACAGCTTTCTAAATCTGAACTCTGTTCGACACACACATCAAGGAGATTTGACGGCAAGCATAGACTAGAAACTTAAAACTTGAAACTATATTATGTGAACCGTTAAAAGTGTTATAATTTAAACAGGTTATGACCAGGCTTCGGTCTAGGGACACAGAGTGTGTAACCAGTATGAGGTTTAGAGTAGACGGAGTATAAATGACGTCATGACCCGTGTGGAGGGGTGACTGGAACAGCACAGGTTGGTCCGTAATGTGCATTACCGTTGCATGTATTGCGGTACGTGTAACAGGCTGCGGCATAGGGACACCTGATTGAAGGTTACAACTCACGTTAATACTTTAATGGTAGATATTTATTGTTTTTTATTGGGTTATTTTACGTTTCTGTATCAACATCTAGGTTATTTAGCGTCTGAATGATATGAAGGTGATAATGCAGGTGAAATGAGTCCGGGGTCCAGTACCGAAAGTTACCCAGCATTTGTTCGTATTGGGTTGAGGGAAAACCCCGGAAAGAACCTCAACCAGGTAACTTGCCTCAACCGGGATTCGAACCCGGGCCACCTGGTTTCGCGGCCAGAAGCGCTGACCGTTACTCCACAGGTGTGGACGACATTTATTGTCTACATTAGGAATGTACTGCATATACTGGATCTGTACAGGGTGAAATATATTTTGTGCCGTACTATGACGGACTGTTTACATGTTGAGACACGAAGTAAGGCGCTCTGCATCTCCCACTTCACTCGACCAACACAACATTGTCGTCCGTGCGTTCTGAATTTCATGCGTTTCTGTGTACATGACCAAAACCTGGTTATGACAAACGGGTCCCGTTTCGACACCGGTGTGGTGTCATCTTCAGTGTCCTTCGAACTACTGCTGTTCCAATTGATCTTGATTTCCGGCGTTTGCGTTCGTCAGTCGTAGGGGTGGGGGTGTGTTGCTCTTATGGTGGGGAGTGGTTGTTTGTGTGTCGTGTATTATGATGTCGAATAATGTATGGGTATTGAACTGTAATTGTGTATTAAGTATATGCTGTGTGTGTGTGTTATTGTGTACTTGTATATTTCGTATTGTTCTAATATGCTTAAATGTGGACTTTTTGATGTGATGTGTAGTATTTCCATATCTGTTTCTATGTTATTGTAGTCGTGACTGTTGTTAGTAATATGTTCTGCGTAACTTTATGTGCTGTAGGGTTTAGTTATAGCTTTGATGTGTTCATTGTATCTTGTTTGGAAGGATCTTCCTGTCTGTCCTATGTAAAAATCTTAGCAACTAATATAGTTTCAAGTTTTAAACAAGTGGTAACGTGAATAGGAAATAATGAATTAGAAACTTAATTTGCATAAATATAAGTTTGCAAGCGCTATCAACAATTCAGGAGCTTCTTTCGAAAGATCGACGTATTTCATATTTTAAAAATCCAAGATTGATCTGCGCTCTGCAAAAAATTCTAACCACAGCATTCCATCAGCAGGCAATATTTCAATAAGTCTTCCCGTAATATATCTTTGGAACTTCAGCCAGTTGAACGCAACTGTCTTAAAACGGATTCAGTATCCATCTGTGACTTTCGTAATTGCTTTGAATTTCTTCCGGAAAATACTCAAAAAGCTAATATTTAAAAATGTGTAAACTTAATTATTGCATGAACGCAAAAACGACCCGACGCTAAATAACCGAGTAGTTGATACAGTGTCGTTAAATAACCGAGTAAATAAATATCTGCAATTTTTTTCGATTCTCATTTTTTCGCATTTCCTGGTTCTACATAAGCCATAAATCGTCGAAGTCCTTACTAGTTGACTGATATCACCTTGTTGCAGTGACAATAAAGAGTTTCTATCTAAAAAAATAAGCAGGTTAGGCAACATGTGATTCGTATCATTTTCTTGATACTTCGTACACATTGACCCTCGACACTTTCCTGGGGTCCTTTCTGAATCCACGCCATATTGTATTGTTAATATCTACATCCATATCCTCCGAAACGTTCCAGTAACCTAGATAATATGCTATCCTTGGTTATTTTAGTTTCCTTTACAACTGAAATCATTATTTCATAATTATATATTGATTATTGTTTCGTGTTTAATGTTTGGGTTCGTGGATTGTCCAGCTATACAACACTTCTTTATTTTCTAGTTACAATAATTTTGGAGTGACAGTGTTTTGTTGTAAGCAAATGAACAAATGAAACAAATATATCATAACTGCCATGTAGGCTACAGGTAAAATGTTGTAGGTTCAAGAGTACCGGTAATTATTTGTATTTCATAAAATTGGCTTCTTCGTTTTTCTAGTGTAGCAGATGATGAAATTTAATTAATTAATTAATTATTTGTCTTACTTACTTACAAATGGCTTTTAAGGAACCGCCGTCACATAAGACCGTCATCGGTCTCTATCCTGAGCAATATTAATCCAGTCCCTACTATCATATCCCACCTCCCTCAAATTCATTTTATATTATCCTCCCATCTACGTTTCGGCCTCCACAAAGGTATTTTTCCCTTCGGCCTCCTAACTAACATTCTATATGCATTTCTGGATTCGCCCATACGTGGTACATGCACTGCCCATCTCAAAATTCTGAATTTAATGTTCCTAATTATGTAGGCTGAAGAATGCAATGCATGCAGTTCTGTGTTGTGTAATTTTCTCCATTCTCCTGCAACTTCATCCTCTTAGCCTCAAATATTTTCTTAAGCACCTTATTCTCGAACACCCTTAGGCCTAACCTCTATTCCTGTCTCAAAGTGAGAGTCCAAGTTTCACATCTATACGGAACAACCGGTAATGTAACTGTTTTATAAATTCTAACTTTCAGCTTTTTTGAGAGTAGAGTGGATGACAAAAGCTTCTCAACCGAATACTAACACGCATTTCCCATATTTATTCTGCGTTTAATTTCTTCCCGAGTGCCATTTATATTTGTTACTGTTGTTCTAAGATATTTGAAATTAATTAATTGTCTAAACATTTAATTGTCTAAGTATAATAACACTTGATGCAATGACATAATTCTTTTTGTGTTTTATTTCAAGGGAAGCCAATATGTAGTCTTGTAATTGAGAAAGTAAGAACACAGATACGGAATAAATAATTTGCCTTTAAACTAATTTAATTAATTAATTTTAAAAATAGTGAGTAAATCTAGGTGCAATAAAAACTTTCAATTTCCTTATACTGTATATAAAATTGGATTAAACTATAAACTATCCTACTTTTTAACAACAAATACTCTTGAGGTCTAAAAAGACCCAGATAAGGATCATGAAATTCTGGAGCAGCTAAGTTGCGAGGGTTAATGTTTTCCTGTAATTTTGCTTCGTACTGCGATATTTTACGATTTGTACCAATAATCATTCTTGTTTATAGTAACTCACAACAGTGCAGTGAGTCACTGTGAAAATTGTAAAACAGGATTATTTTGTTTTGGGTTGGCTATCTTGTGTGTTTAGTATTGCTGCTGAAGTAAGGTAGATTTTCTAGATTTTCTGTCTTAAAGCGATATTGTTACTATTTTAGCTGGTTTTAATTAAGTATAATTGAGGCATACCATAACTGGAGTAAGTAGAAGCCTGAAGATATTGGATATGTTTATATACAAGGCGGGATCTTCTTTCAATGTTGACGTTGGTGAGTTTAAAGTTCAAAGGTCTTCATGGATTCCAAAATAGGAAAACTGAAGCAAGCAAAATCTGTGTCAGTAACGTAAGATAAACAAAGAGATATTCAGAGATATTCAGTTTATGATAAAATGGATGCCAAAAGTGGACAGTGACCATTACTCTTCTGTGTTTAAATTTAACTGAGAATAATTACTAAGGGCAGGGTGCTGTTATTTCTCTTTTTTTATTATGAAATTTTACTTATGAAATGTGGAAATGTTACATTATATGCTGTTATTTATTCTTGTGTTACCATTTATCCCTGGTATCAAATTATTATTATTATTATTATTATTATTACTACTACTTATTATTATTATCATTATTTTTATTATTATTATTATTATTATTATTATTATTATTATTATTATTATTATTATTATTATTATTAATTGAAAATTTAATGTTTGAAAAGGTGGAAAATTCCAAGTCTCATGGAGGAGCAGTAACAGATATAAATGACACTTGGAAGGAAATTAAACGAAAAATAAATATGGGAAATGCCTGTTATTACTCTGTTGAGAAGCTTTTGTCATCCTGTCTGCTCTCAAAAAACTGAAAGTTAGAATTTATAAAACAGTTATATTACCGGTCGTTCTGTATGTTTGCAAAGCTTGAACTCTCGCTTTGAACAGAGGTTAAGAGTGTTTGAGAATAAGGTGCTTAAAATATCTGGGACTAAGAGGGATGAAGTTACAAGAGAATGGAGAAAGTTACACAATGCAGAACTGCACGCATTGTATTCTTCACCTGACATACTTAGGAACATTTAAATCCAGACGTTTGAGATGGAAGTGCATGCAGCACAGATGTGCCAATCCAGAAATGAATATAGAGTGTTAGTTGAGAGGCCGGAGGTGAAGAGACCTTTGGGGAAGCCGAGACGTAGTTGACAGGATAATATTAAAATGGGTATGAGGGAGTTGGGATATGATGCTAGGGACTGGATTTTAATCTTGCTCAGGATGGGGACCGATGGCGGGCTTATGTGAGGGAGGCAATGAACCTCCGGGTTGTCTGAAGTTGTCTGTAAGTATCAAATTATTTACTCGTGAAACATGGTCTGTTAAACTTAGCAGTGAAATTTAGCCCATCTTTTGGTATATTAAGTTTAATTTTTATTAGTGTTCTATTTTAAGTTAGTCTCATCCCATATTGAGAAAGTGGGGGTGATTCAAAAATAAGTAATAGATATCTAAGCCCAAGTTAACAATTATATCGGAATTAAAAGAGGTTACAAGTATTTTGTATAATTATTTACAATAATCGACTTTTAAATATGGAGGTTAATAAAGGTTCTATGTACAAAATCTGAACTCATTTGAGATATTTAGGAATAAAATATTATATCTGCAAAGTGGTATTTAAATATCGTCCAATTGCAGGGTGAGAGAGATATGAGAATCAACGTTAAAAAGAGAGTATACCTATACATAAATTTTGAAGATAAATTTCAGAGTTCTCTCCTGTAATGTAAGACTGAATGCAGATAGAACTCTTTCCTCATCAGTGATAAATAATATCACAAGAGGCTATAGAAACCAGTGGAAATGAAGAGAAGGAACAGGCCTAAAAGGACATGGCAAGGGGTCATCTTGGGAGAACTGAAGAACAGGAACTTCATAATTGAGTACGCAACTAATAGACGGCTTTGGTGACTTGACACAGAAAGGCGGCATTAGCTGTAAAATCTCTCACACATAGGCCTATATATTTTTGTTTCCTAAATTTATAATATAAATAAGTGAATATCTTCTATTATCGTGCATAATTTACACATCAATTTATAATTTTGTTCTTCGAGTCTGCCACTGTTACGAGGGCTATTCATAAAGTAACCTCCGTTTTCATATATAACGCGCAGCAATCGGCATATCGACGCCGTCTTTGCAGTGAATGTTACGTGTTTGAGTTCGCTTCGAGCAGTGGTGTAGAGAGGATAGTGCGGCTGTTACTCGCAGTGCTGCGCGTGTTCAAAATGTGTGCTCTAATTGAGAATCCCGCTAGCTGTGAGATACGCTCAGTAATACGATTTTTTGTGGCGAAAATTCTAAAGCGGCTGCAATCCATCATGTTACACTCTGGGGTGGTTTTTTGCACGACAACGCCCGCCCGCATACTGCGTAGCATTCTGCGTTTGAATTGCAAAATTTCAACTGGGAAGTGTTCGGTCGTCCTCCATACAGCCCTGATTTGGCGCTCAGTCATTACCGTCTTTTCGTGCATATGAAGAAGCTTCCATCGCTCCGCTTTGACGAAGAGTTGCAGTCCAGCGTCGAAGCTTGACTTCAGTCACAAGGGGGAGATTTTTATGAGTGCGGTATTCAAAATCTCGTTAAACGCTGTGATAAGTATCTCAATTTAACCGAAAACTATTTAGAATAATAAATCAAAGTTTGTGGCTTCAAACTTATGTAAATGAATCCTGTAAGCATTTGTCATTTTTGTTACAATAAGACGAAAGTTATTTTATGAATAGCCCTCGTACCTAGTCACCTATAATTGTTGTTCTCTATCGTTTTATAAACTGTAAAAGTACTGTTAAAATATTCTGCCATGTATTAATAACGTCGTAAGTTTTTGCGTGCCAACAAAATCGCTCGCACAGGATTTACACAAATGTAATTGACATATATGCAATAAAGTAAAATCTTCCTGACTACGCCATTGATTTATATACAATTAAGGGATCCCCTCCGTCTAGCACAGCACACTAACCCGTGTGTAATCCCACTATTTCACGTCATCAAGCAGAAAGGCTGCAGGAGAGGAGGCGTTAGAATTTTTCAAAGCTCTTGTCTCTATAATATACCTTTACCTCTTGCCGACCAACATTCTGTGATAATCACTATCATTAAAAAGAAGGGTAGACTGAACAACACAACAGCTTTGGGTAAGATGCTTCACACTTGTTTTTTTAACGCTCGAACAGCTTCCCTTTTTTTAAAAGCTTCCTCGCATAGTCCGGGGGGTAGTAATTTAACCCCGAGAATTCATCCCTTCCTTGCCTTAGCATCTCATCTCAAAAGCATGCTAAAAACACGAATACTCCCCCTTCCCGACACCTCCTTATTCTCTAGCCGGGCCTCTTCTGCATGTCCCCGTAATGCAGCAGCAATCAACGTGTAAATAGAGGATCCTGTCTGCTGAAGCCTCCTTATGCTGATCCCACTGCCAATGGCGAACTGGCTGTAGAAATTCACATAAGTCCAACTATATTATCGATTACCAAATTTATGGAAATAAAAGTTCATTTAAAATTTTTAAGATGCGATATTAATTTTTAAATAAATAAATAATTTATATAAGCGCACATATACGAGTGAGAGTCAAAAAAGACAAACGGTAACCTTAATAATTGTTTTATTAAATGAATATGTACAAACAATTCATCACTTTTCAACATAGTGTAATAGGAACACTTGCATGTCAAAAAATCTTAAAGTTAGAATATATAAAACAGTTATATTACCGGTTATTCTATATGGTTGTGAAACTTGGACTCTGTGCAGTATCGGGATAGGATCCTCCAACCCATTGTTGCGCCATACAGGCAAGAATTTGGAGGCAATTTTGTTTTTCAAAATGACAATGCGCGTGCACACCGCTCCCGCCTTGTAAACGCCTCCCTTCAAAAGGCTGTAATCAATCGGATGGAATGGTATGCGATATCTCCAGACATGATTCCTATTGAACATGCCTGGGACCAACTGAAGAGGGCAGTGCGACGTCGTCCGCCTCAAACTGTGGCTAATCTTTGGAGAGGCACTGTCGATGAATGGGACAGACTGGAACCGCCTCAATCAGCTTCTGGAGAATATGCCGCGAAGGGTAAGCAAGCTGTAATGCACGGGGCGGGGTAACAGGATACTGAAGCTAGCCAGGAGTAGGTGTTTTAATTTCAGAGTTTGACAGGCAGACACACTTTCCAGAATAGGCCTAATGCCTTTGTTTTTGTCAGTGTTTTGTTTTACCTTTATAATAAATTTTTATTTCAATTTCAGAATGTTTGTGTTTTTCATCTCTTACCCCTTCGGGAACATAGTACGAGTACGTAAGGTACAGAGTGGAAGGAGATTATAACCACGAGTCGAGAAGATGGCCAGTGTCAGGAATGTCATTATGAGTGAAATGTAGGTAGAGGTGTGTGGGCAATGAGGAAAATAATCTATTCAGCGTGGCGATGATATTGTTATTACGCATTATATATATATTTGGAACTTAACACATCCACAATAAGAGCAGGTTACTGAATGAAAATGCATCATTGTTCATGGGTGATACACACGTCTGTGGTCGAAATCATACCGTCCGTTCTTCGCAGATAAGATAATAGCAACATCCTCTGTTCCCCATACGTTGCCATCTTATCAGCTCGTAACTATGCATACGGTCCTTTTCAGAGTTGAAGTATGAGAATGACTTAAACGTTAAGTCTAATATCATTGTGGTCTTTTGTGAACCAGATTTTAGAAAAGTAGCATTTTTAACTTCGCTCTAGTATATGTCATTAGGAAAGTTCAGGATAACAGAGAGGGTTTGGAATTGAACGGTTACATCAGCTTCTTGTCTATGCGGATGACGTGAATATGTTAGGAGGAAATCCACAAACGATTAGGGAAAACACGGAAATTTTACTTGAAGCAAGTAAAGCGATAGGTTTGGAAGTAAATCCCGAAAAGACAAGGTATATGATTATGTCTCGTGACCAGAATATTATATGAAATGGAAACATAAAAATTGAAGATTTATCCTTCGAAGAGGTGGAAAAATTAAAATATCTTGGAATAATAATAACACATTAATAACACTCGGCAGGAAATTAAACGCAGGATACATAGAGAAAATGCCTTTTCTTATTTGGTTGAGAAACTTTTGTCATCTATTCTGCTGTCAAAAATCTGAAAGTTAGAATTTATAAAACAGTTATATTATCAGTTGTTCTGTATGGTTATGAAACTTGGACTCTCACTTTGAGAGAGGAACAGAGATTAAGGATGTTTGAGAATAAGGTTCTTAGGAAAATATTTGGGGCTAAAAGGGATGAAGTTACAGGAGAATAGAGAAAGTTACACAACGCAGAACTGCACGCAATGTATTCTTCACCTGACATAATTAAGAACATTAAATCCAGACGTTTGAGATGGACAGGGCATGTAGCACGTTTGGGCGAATCCAGAATAGATATAGAGTGTTAGTTGGGAGACCGGAGGGAAAAAGACCTTTAGGGAGGCCGAGATGTAGATGGAAGGATAATATTAAAATGGATTTGAGGGAGGTGGGATATGATGATAGAGACTGGATTAATCTTGCACAGGATAGGGACCGATGGCGGGCTTATGTGAGGGCAGCAATGAACCTGGGGATTTCTTAAGAGGCATTTGTAAGTAAGTAACATTTTAAGTTTAATTTTGAGGTGTGTATTGCATGAAAACGAGAGAAGCTGGAGAGGTGATGGAGGATTTTGCATAGCAAATACCAACAAATGTGCCCTTATTGGTTTGTTGCGCAACATTAACGGTTTCAACGTAATTTCATTGACGACCGGTAACAAAGTGTATGATAGGAAGATGTGGCAACCGTGTATTCAGTGAAGAAACAAGTCAGAAGCAAGATAAGAGAAATGTGGAGGAAACTGAGAGCCACTAATGTCCTTCTGTGACGAGTTAGGTCACTGAACCTTTCATGCAGTTAAGCATATAGTATTATGATTTGTTTTTTTGCGACTCAATCGCAAATGTTAAGTGAACAAGTGTTGCAGTATTTCCATTTGTTCGCTTTCATTTCTTTGAATTTCCCAAAATTCGTTCAGAAACGAACACAGTGATTTTAGACTTTTATCGGTGGATTAACCTTTTATGTTCTTGTTATACGATTTATGCTAGAATAATAAAAAACGTGTGAAACCAACTGTAGAATCAATAATTTTGGAAAATCAACATGGATTTAAGAACGGAAGGTCATGTGCAGATTGTATATTTATTATCACACAACTAATTAAAAAGCGACGAGAATTCAATCTTCCTACATAGTTTGCCTTTATAGACTACGAAAAGGCTTTTGATAGAGTTGATCGTAACATACTATGGAAAGTACTAATGAATCGTGGAATCCCATCTCAACTAATTAGTGCTATACAGAGCCTTTACAGAAACAATAAAATAATGGTTAAAATACCAAATAGTACAAGCGAGATGGTAGAAATAAATCAAGGAGTGCGACAAGGGTGTCCCCTTTCACCCACTATGTTTAATATATACATGAACGAAGTCATACAAATATGGATGACTAAAATTGAACATTTTACCATTAATAAGCTAAATTTTACAACGATCAAGTGATAATTAGTGGCGGTGAAAATGAACTACAGAAAGCAATTTTCAGATTGAATATAGTAGCCAGTGATTTTAATATGAAAATCTCAGCAGAAAGAACAAAAACTATGGCATTTGTACGATCACAACCATTACGGGTGAAAATTGAACTAAATAATATAATTGTACAACAAGTAAACACATTTAAATACTTAGGCTGCAATATGACTTACAAGGAAAACTCAGAGATAGAAACTAAAATCAATGTTTTTAATCATTTTTGCGGAACTATACGACGAACATTGGGCAGAACAGTGAGGAAGGAAACTTTATTAAAATTTTACAAAGTTATGGTTCTATCAGCATTCCTTTATGGCAGTAAGAGTTGGATATTAAGAAAAGATTAAGAACGTAGAACTGTAGCTAGCGAAATGAAGTTCTTAAGATATGTGGCAGGTTACACCTTGATGGATAATAAGAGAAATGAAGATATAAGGAAGGAGTTAAAAATGGAAAGTTTAATCGAGACGATTAACAATTATAGAACTAACTGGATACAACATGGAGACCGAATGCCTGAAACACGCATAACAAAAGCTGCTCTACAGTACATGCCTAGAGGAAGAAGATCGCTGGGAAGACCTAGAAAGAGATGGCGAGATCAGTTGTAAGGAGAAGAAAGAGGCCATTCGAGAGGCCTAATATTTGTTTGAAGATGATGATGATGATGATGATGATGATGATGATGATATTTAAGCTACTGTCCTGATTCATCATTCAAAAGGACGCTATTTAGTTCCGTTCCTCCTGGTATATATTTATATCGACCTCATTTCATCCAGGAAAGAATGAAAATTTATTTAAAAAAAAAAACACCGTCATTAGACTCTCTTTAAGGTCTGTACAACGTTAAGAAAAAACAGAAATGTTTCATTTTCTAAGTTTCTGTATCGCGTTTGAACATCAAATAAGAGAGAAAAATAATTATATCAGAAATAAACCTGCAAAACCTTAGAATAAACCGAACAAAAAGAATGGCATAGATTTGATTTGTTATATTACCAAGCGAAAGTTGCCAAATCAATCGAAAATAAATAACACATGAATATTTTATGGCGTCAATCCGTATTCATTGTTAATGTAATGGTGCTTTCATTTTCATATCGACTTTGCCTCTAAGAGAGTTCCAGTGATTTCTAAAGTTTTCTAGCCTTTCAATATTCATCTGCTTCTATTAGTGCCGTTCTCGAGTGCCTCACAGTTACACGTACCATGCATTAGAGTCGAGATTTGCGGGCTTAAACAGCTCCAAAGCAATGGATTTGTACGAGAGATAAATGCTTTTAGAATGGCTTTCTTCATAGAATGCCTGTAAATAAAGCTTGCAAGCTCTTGTCGTGGATTGACCTTAGGCAAGAAGCACTGCCCTTGAGTTAAAGAACTAGAGGCAAACTTTGCAGGCGATTTCTCACCGTTCACTGCTCTGGAGTAAAGGTTGGCATGTCTGACCGTAAAATGAGAGGCCCCGGGTTTAAATCCTGAATGGGAAAAGTTACTTGGTTAAGGTTTTTTTGGAGTTTTCCCTTAATCCATTAAGAGCAAATGCTGGGTAACTTTCGGCGCTAGACCCTGAGCTCATTTCGCTTGCATTATCACCTTTATTTCACTCAGATAATCATAGCAGCTTATATAGCGTCCTAAAACAAATCAAACAAAAAAAATTCTCACAAAGACCACAATACTTGATCCTGGCCAGTGAACATTCTCATCTATCATTCTAACATCAGGAACAGCTAACATACTCCAACATTAAAAATATATTCCTTCACATTCATAAACAAGCATATTTCAGGAAGGTGTAAATAGCCACACATGAAAACCTCAGTAATAAACAGGTAAATATATTCCTCCTTATGGGGAATTTCGACGTAGAACTAAGTCTTCCTAATCACTACGTATGGGGGGTAACTTGGCAATCGATAGAAGTAACGTTGAGTCAACTCCATGGCAGGCCAAATCGGCCCAGAGAGTGGCGAGATGTTAAGGCTCCCACCTTTACAGACAATCGGTATTTAATGGCAGTAGTGATGTCAGACCTACGTGCCCGCCACTTCTAACCTCAAGGACGTGTCCCTGGTATTAATTTCTGTTAGAGGCTGAGTAGACCCCAGGGCTATATTGTGGCGGAAAGATTGGATCAATGGAAAAATCCATGATCACATCGGGAGTCGAACTCGCGACCTTCCGACTTGCGACTTACGCCTTAACCGCGACGCTAGCGCGTGCAAATTGGTAATTGATAGTCTCTTAAAAGTGTAATCCCCTCTTCCTTGTACTCTTTGTATTCCCCTTGTTCTTCTTGTATTCCTTTTCTTCTTGCATTCTCCTTCTATCTCCCTTGTACTTCTTATATTCCTTTGTCCTCAATGTATTTCCTTGTTATCCTTGTATTCCTCTTGTCCTTTTCTGCTACTTGTTATCTCTGTATTCAATCTTTTCTCTTAGTTTTCCCCTTATCCTTACTGTATTACTCTTGTTCTCCTTGTCTTTACTGTATCTTTGTTCTCCTTGTATTCTCCTTTCCGTTCTTGTATTACCCTTGTTTTCCCTGCATCCTCCTATCATTTCTCTTGTTCTCCTTGTATTCTCATTTTCCTCCTTGTATTCTCCTTTCCGTTGTTTTATTACCCTTGTTTTCCCTGCATCCTCCTATCATTTCTCTTGTTCTCCTTGTATTCTCATTTTCCTCCTTGTATTCTCCTTTCCATTCTTGTATTACCCTTGTTTTCCCTGCATCCTCCTATCATTTCTCTTGTTCTCCTTGTATTCTCATTTTCCTCCTTGTATTCTCCTTTTCGTTCTTGTATTACCCTTGTTTTCCCTGCATTCCCCTTGTTCTCCTCTTTATTCTCTTGTTCTTCTCATATTCCCTTCGTTCCCTTAGCATTTTGCTTTTTCGCCTTGTATTCCTCTTGTTCTCCTAGTATTTCCGTTGTGTTAACCTCTAACACATAGTTGTAAATTAAGATATGCGACGTAATATAGCTATACGCCTGTCGATTTTTTAAAAAGTTACCAGTTCTCATAAAAGTAATGTTATAATATTAGTATAGAAAGAAACACTAATGGCATTAAGTAAAGCAATGCTATACGCTTCTACATGGATGTGAAAATTTGGTTACTGAACAGATATGAATAACTAAGGTAGGTGGACCCAGTATAAATACCGAATATGGCCTAGTTTCGATTTTGACATAGTTATGGGCGAAATTTACCAGATAGTAATGACATGTAATGAGGCAGTCCTGGAAACTCGTTTCAAGCTGGTGGCAGTTCAGTTTGTTTTTTCCATTGGCTGCAGTCTGATAAAGTTGCCGAGTAACAAACTTTTCTTTCTGATGATCCAATATTCCAAAGGTAAGTTCCCGCTCTCTGTATATACGCATTGTTGGTCATTCATTTTTACATATTATTGTAGTATGTAGGGGAGAGTCGGGTAGTATCGGACATCGGGTAATATCGGACAGTGAGTTTCTTTCATCTACCACACGATGATAGGACCCTATTTGACATGGTTACGTTTCTGTGATGTCGCATAGAGAAACGTAACCATGTCATTCAGGTACTACCATATGGTGGTAGATGAAAGAAACGCACTGTCCGATATTACCCGATGTCCGATACTACCCGACTCTCCCCTAATATCTACTTTAAAGAAATATCACAGTCTAGTATATAGGCTACAGTCACGAAGTTTGAGTTGTGAGGGTGCTAGAAACAATAGACTGTGCCGGTACGATTTCGCATTGTCTGTAATCAGGCGATAGTAGAGATCCTAGTGGTTAGCAACTATCTATAGTTGCATATATACTACACATTAAGCTTCGTGACTGTATATATTAGTCAGTGGTAATGTAATGTAGTTTACGTTTATTTGCAACATCCTGCTCATATTCAAACAAAGAGAATATTATGTCAAGTGGAATCAACACATAATTTATTATTCATGTTATTTAACATAAATAAAAATGAAAACAGAACTCAGTTAATTTCCTGAATTTAGGTCAACATGAACTCAAGTTAGCGATGTTTATGCTAACGGACTTAAAATATGTTCTTTTTATTTATACTGGAGAATAGTCTAATTCCTAATTTACTTTCAATTTTTTATTTCTATTAATTAATTTAATAATTATTATAGGTCAAATCTCACGCATTAATAGAAGAGCGCTCTCAGTAGCACCATTCCACCACTGGATGTTGAATTTTTCTTTATACTCGTATTTCCCCCCCTCTCACTTCACCTTGCACCCATCCATATGCAGGTCTCTCTCGCTTTCTCCTTCCCTCTTATGTTGTTCCAACCCAATCTTTTCTTTCACCTAATAACCTGCCTTAGTCCCCTTTTTCAACGGAAGGGAAGAATTAAGAACAACTTCCTCTTTTTTTCCTCTCTCTTCCTTTTGTTGAGGAAATTATTATTTCGAGTGTCAACTTTATCGTCGACCATTTATTTTCATTTGTTTTTCCCCCTCCTCACTAGCCACGGAAAACAGCAAGTACAGAATCCTTTATAATGCTATCGAGATTTGAAATGTAATGTCATTCTCGAGAAAGATTTTTTTTCTAAGTAAATTTAAATGACAGGTTATGATTGGCAAGAGAACGACAGAAATTTACAAGACAGTTAACTTTTCCCTTAGCTTTATCATTACCTCATGCAAAATTTAAAACATAATTTTCTTTTATTCGCTTATTTAACGACGTTGTATCAACTACTACTTAGCTTCCGTGGTATTGGTGATAACGACATGAGACCAAGTTTTTGCCATATGATTATCTGCCATTTGCCTTACAGTTGGGTTGAACTTCGGAAAGTCCACACCTGTAGAGTAACGGTCAGCGCGTCTGGCTGCGAAACCAGGTGGCCCGGGTTCGAATCCCGGTCGGGGCAAGTTACTTGGTTGAGGTTTTTTCCGGGGTTTTCCCTCAACCCAATATGAGCAAATGCTGGGTAACTTTCGGTGCTGGACCCCGGACTCATTTCACCGGCATTATCACCTTCATATCATTCAGACGCTAAATAACCTAGATGTTGATACAGCGTCGTAAAATAATCCAATAAAAAAAAACTTCGGAAAAAATCTACTGCTGCATAGTTTTGATACATACAAAGAGCAGAAAAATTATGTTGCAAAACTCTATGACGTGCAAGAGTGTCTGTGTGTGTGCGTGCGCGTTGCGTGTGTGCAATGCCTACCCATTAGAGATCTGCATTTCAATACAAACGATCGACCGAGAGTCAAGTTATACACAAGCGGTCGATCGGCCGCTCCATACTATGCGCAGCAGACTGGCTGCAGCGTGTCCAGACTCCGCAAAAAGCAAAACACCCGATGAAGCATCATGTTCGACCGGTCGATCTCAGTCGTTTAAAGGGTATCATAGACTGAAAACTGTCTTCGAGAGATACGTCTACAGTATACAAAATATTATTAAACTTCCTGATGCCCTATCAATTGATTGGTGAACCTAGAAAGTGTACAGGGTATCAGATTGAATAAAATATTACAATAAAATATTTAAATAACAATAAATTAATAAATCAATAAAATAAAATAAATTTTAACAAACTATGTTGTCATTAATAATATAAATACAAAGTATAAGCAGCATTAAAAAGATTTTCAAAAACTATGTTCGTCTTTATCCTCTAGTCGAACGTAACAGCTATAATATTTTGCAACAGTTGTATTCATAATGTCACAAGACAAAAGTAAATAGCCTACATTGAAGAAACCAAAAAGGAAATTCTAGATGAAATTGAACAAAAATGATTAATTTTAAAACCAAATGGCAATTTTTCCATCGATTCTTTTTATTTTGGAACAACTTTAACACGAATTTTGTTTGCTTCATTCTTGATATTTCGTGATATGGTCGTTGAATGTAGAATAATAGAATCTGCATTCACCTTACCATAAGTAGCTCCAACGTCGATCATTGTATGCGATTAAAGCATCTCTTAATATACATTATTGTGAACATGTTAATCAAACTGAACATGTAGTTTTAGTTTATTTTTATTAAATACCGTCAATGCGGGCTACTTGGACCCTTAAGGTGTTACTTGAACCCAGAAGGAAAAAATGTTTACTTACCATTGGAGTAACTTAGGTGAAAATATTTGTGCGGATGAAAGTTTGCAGAGAAAAAAAGACCACAACTTTCGACACCAAACTGTTAGTTTACATCGACGAAAACATTTTTTTCTTCTGGGTTCAAGTAATACCTTAAGGGTACTGTATGTTGACGGTACTGTGACGGTACTATGACTGAAGTAGATTACGTATGTTTTTGAAGAAATTTGAGACGCATCACAAAATCTATCTTTTTTATGCAATCACATATTTACTAAGTTACATTAAACATTTTCATTGCTGATATAATGAATTTGACAAGAAGCATGCTTAATAACATTATTGATAGTATAAAGGCTTGTTCACAATAAACCGGGAACGGAAACGAGAACGAGAACGGAAAAATAATCAACTTTCAACACATGTTGGCTAGATTAACTTCACATTTAAATTTTCTTGTCAGAAAAATCCTTTTTCTATTTCCAAATAAAATAAATATGTATTTTCCATTTCAAACTCGACTTTAGGTATACTCGGAGACCTATGTTCAGAAATTTGGAATAACTACTCTAGTTACTAGATTTTAAAGACTATTAAGTCTTCAGTTTTGGCGAAATTTAAGGATAAACAATTCGTTGCACACCAATAATTAAATATAGTACTAATGTGATTCAATTCATTAACAATTATTGACTATAAGCAGTCCCCGTCGGTCATATCAACTGAAAGTTAATACGAAGTAACTTCTGCAATTCTATCTAGAATTACACATGATATCGATATAAAATTGCCACATATTCGAAAAATCGAATGTTTAAATTAGTCAACAGACAGAATTATATTTATTTTACCGTAAATTATGTTACATAATCATAATTGTAATGACCTCCATTAACGTTTCATGGAACTTCAAATACGGTCATTATGTAAACCAGTAATTGCAATGAACACGTGTGCCTTGTAGTCGAGTATATCGGAGAAATGTTAGAATGACGGCAAAGTTCCCATGTTAATCGATCTATAACTTTTATGAGATACTCCATACATTTCCACTTGCGATAGTTGAAACGAAAGTTTCTACTTGCATTAACTCCGAAATGAAAGGCCAACTTATTCTAGAAAAACATTTATAATGCCGCACAGAACGGGGACACTTCGTCTGCTACATTATTTGCTGACTTTCTGCTAGAAAGGTCTGAAATGCAAGAATTCTTTACTTCTCAGTTAGTGGCTGCTGCCCTTATATTAAACGGTTTAGGTAAACTTCCTGCTTTTAGCGGAAACGTGTCATTATCTTTGACTTTGTAGTAGTGGCTATGTTTACATACAAGATGAACCTTTGGCGTTAGTCACTACAAAATAGTGGCAAGGTACATTAACAAGAAATTGAATGTTATTGGACACGAACCATTATTCTGATGGCTAGAGTACCAATGTTCGATGTAGGGGTTCAATTCCCGGTGTCTAAAGTGGAGTTTATGGTCGAAAATTACCGTGTTTAGATAGGTTTTCTCTTGCCATACTCGTTTTCCTTGTAATCATTTTATCATTTTTCATCACAATCACTATCACCATTATCACCACCTTCGAAGAAGTATTCGACGGCATTATTTTTTATTATGGAAAAATCTTAAACATAAAATAATGGTCTTCTATCTGATCAGACAATTAAACACAGACTGACAGAAGTTCCGGTATTTATTGGTGTGAAAACTTCTTATGCGACAGCCAAGATATGCAACAAAAAATATCATGAATGAATGAAACGGAAAATAGGAGGTGAAAAAAAATTTGAAAGGTACGCGAATACGTGTCCATGCAGGTAAAATCGACTGACAGGAAGTGTCTGGGTGAGCTCCAAGCTTACTGTCCACTTGTCTCAGTCCTATTTTCGCCCTTGTAGTTGAAGGAATATTATAGAATTTTGAAAGGAGAAAGATCAAAATGGACATGAACGAAAAATTCGACATAAATCTGTTACGGAAGAAAGGTGTTGCAGACAACGCATCAGCATCTAACTTGGAGACTAGAAATGAGGAATTTAACATATGCGATCTCTAGAGTTCTGAAGGTTATGAAGACATTAACAAATTAGTTAAAGAAGAAAACATCGTTGTGGCAGTTCAAGCTCTGACACAGCCATTTTCAAAATATTATTTTCATTCATAACTGGTTGAAAACGAACAATTTGAAATCCATGATGAAGAGAACAATATATCTAGCATTAAACATTAAGCACGTCGGATCAAAAACGATGTTACTGCTGTTACTATTAGCCCACTATTGGTTAAAGAAGAAAACACGTTATGGTAGCTCAAGCTGTAACATAGCCATTTTTTTAATATTATTTTCAATCATAACTAATTCAAAACGAATACTTTGAAACGACAAAAAAATATCAAATTCATGATGAAGGAAACAATATATCTAGAAATTAAATATCAAGCACGTCGGGTCAAAGACACTGTTGTTTCAACTACAGAAGTAGTACCGAAAAGTAGACGAAACTGCTTGGACATCCTAAAATCACTATTCAACTTGCTTAAGGAAGTGGTGGGTAAAATTTCTATTTTATATAGGCAAATTCTGAAGGCAGAAACTTCATATTTTTTATACTTTTTTATTCATTTATTTGTTGTTGAACATAACAGGCAAAGCAAAATTACAATGTTCACGACTAACAAATTAATTTATAAAACATAAATAAGGAAAAGGAAACATCCACTTATTAAAAACTGAAATAAAATATAAATAAGAGAAAGAAAAAAAGAGAAATTGAAATAAGGTGTGAAAGTAGCTTCAAATTAACTAACAATATTCTGTAAAATATAATAACAAATAATTCTGTATCTAGAGAAATTCATATTGAAAATATCAACATTCGGATGAGGATGTAATTTATTGTATAACTGTTACATTTGTAAAACTGGGTAATTTTTGTGGGATTCAGTATTTGTCCTTGGTATGTAAAATAAATTACGAAATTTCGTTTTAAGCTTAGGTGCATATAATGTTATGTAATGAAATAAACTAACACAGTCCAACTTATTGTTAATAATTTTATAAAGATAGTTTAAAGATTGACAATTTCGTCGAATTTGCAAACTAGTAAAATGAAAATGTTGAAGCATTGTAGCATAACTCTCATAGGTAGGATAATCATTATAAAGTCTGTAATATAACCATTTTAGACATTAGTTTGAATTTTTTCCAGTAACAGAATATATATTTTTAGTAACTGGGTTCCAGATAACAGCAGCTTACTCTAATTTAGATCGAACAATGGAATTAAAGAAACTTATTATAGTTTTGACTTTAAATTTACAAGAATTTCTCATAACAAAACCTAAACTTTTATAGGACAAATTTACAATATTATTAATATGATTATGAAATGTAGAATTACTCCTAAATAATATACCTAAATCTTTATGTTCATTTTCTGCTGGTAAAACGTTTGCCTCTATTTTATATGAAAATTTAATTGTATTTTTCACTCTAGGAAAGGTCATATGTATACACTTATTAATATTATATAACAATTTATTATTAATACTCCAAATATTATGACAAGTGTTGTATTGCATGTTTCCATGTATTCACATTTTTTTAATGTTCTAGTGCTATTCAACTTATCTTATATTTTTGTTTTCATATTTTCCGATAATGGTATATCTCTGATGTAATAAGTTGAGCTATATATAATCATAATTTTCCTTATTTTGTGTACTTAAAAATATTGTATTCACTGTATGCTTTGTACTGCATTATTTTATTACTATTATTATTACTATTATTATTATTATTATTATTATTTATTATTATTATTATTACTATTATTATTATTACTATTATTATGAATAATTGTCTTATTTTTTATACTTTGTATGCCTCATTTATTTTGACCTGCTGTTCACATTTTATTATGCTTTTTTCTTTCTTTCTGTATGTTATATATTATGTCTGATTTCTTCTTACTTGTTGTTTACATTTTATTATTATTATCTTATTCAGTTTTGTGTGTAAAATTGTAGTGTACTTTGTTAATTTGTAGTGTTTTTGTAACGCAGTCTTTACTCCTGGTTGAGTGTTAGAGAAGGCCGTATGGCCTTAACTCTGCCAGGTTAAATAAACCATTATCATTATCATTATTATTATTATTATTATTATCATTATGATTATTAAATATGTAAGTTTGTAATATCTCTTTGAAGTAGCTTACAATCTGATATAGTTTGGATTTCTTTATACAATTTAATATCATCCGCAATGTTGTACACAATTTACAATATAATTAACAAACAATAAAAACAATAATGGACCAAGATTGGAACCTTGAGGCACACCAAAATTTACTGTAAAATGCTTAGAAGTATGTCCATGAAAGTTCACAACTTTTACTCTTTCTTTCAAGTAAGATTTAATTAACGATAGCAATGAGAAAGAAAATCCAAATTGTTTCAATTTCAATAAAAGAATACCATGGTCAACCTTATCAAATGCTTCCTGAAAATCTGTATAAATAACATCAACTTATAATTTATTATGTAGTTGGGTTGAAACAAATCCTTATCTAAAAGTATTCTAGAATATACCTTTCATTATGATCATATGAATAATTTTGAAGTATTGAGATATTTTCAAAATCTACCTCCTGTTACAAAATTTAAGTTTCATGCAAGATAATTTTTTACGATAACTTTGATATGGTTACAAAAGAACCAAGTATCCAGAATTTAAAATTTACATCTATGAAAGTGAAGTGCTTTGTGTGGAGTGTGGCATTGTATTGGACAGAAACATGAACATTACGACGAAGTGAAGAGAAAAGACTAGAAGCATTTGAAATATTTATATGGATTAAGAATGGAGGATTTAAAGTAGACAGACACAATAAGAAACGAAGCTGTGCTAGAAAGAGTGGTTGAAGAAAGAATAATGCTCAAACTGATCAGGAAGATGAAAATAAATTGGTTGAGTCACTGGTTAAGAAGGAACCGCTTACTGAAGGATGCTCTGAAAGGAATAGTGAACGGAAGAAAAGTTCAGTGCAGAAGAAGATATAAGACGACAACATTATAAGTCATTGATCGTATGTGGGGACTAAGGGGATAGCGGAAAACAGGAAAGACTGGAGAAGGCTGGATTTGCAGTGAAAGACCTGCCCTTAGGCAGAACACTATAAATGAAAGAAATGGAGAGAACATTTTTAAAAATGAAAGCAAATTAAAAATTTGAATACCTAGTGTCCACTGAACATTATATTTTTCAATTCAGAAAATACTATCATGTGTTTTAACAATAGTAGGTCTGTAGACTGTGACCAGAATATTGCATGAAATGGAAATATAAAAATTGGAGAATTATCCTTCGAAGAGGTGGAAAAATTCAAATATCTTGAAGCAACAGTAACAAATATATATGACACTCGGGAGGAAAATAAATATAGATTAAACATGGGAAATACCTGTTATTATTCGGTTGAGAAGCTTTTGTCATCTAGTCTGCTGTAAAAAAATCTGAATGTTAGAATTTATGAAACAAGTTATATTACCGGTTGTTGTGTATGGTTGTGAAACTTGGACTCTCACTTTGAGAAAGGAACAGAGATTAAGGGTATTTGAGAATAAGGTTCTTAGGAAAACATTTGGGAGAATTGAGAAAGTTGCACTACGCAGAACTGCACGCATTGTGTTCTTTACCTGACATAATTAGGAAAATTAAATCCAGACGTTTGAGATGGGCAGGACATGTAACACGTATGGGCGAAAGCAGAATTGTATACAGAGTGTTAGTTGGGAGACCAGAGGGGAAAAAGACCTTTGGGGAAGCCGAGGATAATATTAAAATGGATTTGAGGGAGGTGGGATATGATGATAGAGACTGGATTAATCTTGCACAGGATAGGGACCGATGGTGGGCTTATGTGAGGGCCGCAATGAACCTTCGGGTTCCTTAAAAGCCATTTGTAAGTAAGTAATTAAGATCTATAGGCTTGTAGAACATGCAGTAAACATTTCATTTTCGTAGTAACAAAATTGTAGGAGTCTTTATACTTTGAACATGACAAAATCTGCTGAAAAAAATGTTGATGGAATTTTTATTGAAGAATGTAGCCATTTTAATATGACCTAATTTTTATACTTCCAAGTGCGGCAGATCACTGAAACTTACTGAACATATAAATAGGAAATTGCTGATTAATTTGAAAAAACGGAAAGCGATTTCTGATTGGGAATGATGAAGATTTCAGTCGCTCCCACTGAAGTCAATATAATTTGACTCCTGTCAGATTGGATATTTTGGTTCTTGTGGCCGTGGAACTTCTTTCTCGTAGGTGGTTGTTGATGCAGATGATAAATACATGATACATCCAACGTAAGCTACAGGTCAGCAGGGCGTCAGGATCGTTTCAAGGCGCGGCGAGTGTTTAAACCTGAGGAGGGATATGAGCGGGCATGATTGAAGGCGACGCGACGTGCGGTGCCATGCCTAAGCTACTGCTGGCGAGTTGCTCGTTGCCGTGCCGGTGTAAATGAAGCCAGTTAGTGATGGGGCGATTCTGTGGAGACGGGATGAACTAACAGGGGGAGCAGACACGATGGGGGAGAAGAAGGAGAAGGGATCTTCTTGCTCGAAATTCAACACTCAAGTTTTATCTATACGACCTGTCAGTGTGTGCGTGTTGTGCCTTGCCTCATGTCAATAATAATAATAATAATAATAATAATAATAATAATAATAATAATAATAATAATAATAATAATAATAATGATGATAATAATAATAATAATAATAATAATAATAATAATAATAATAATAATAATAATTAGGAACATTAAATCCAGACGTTTGAGATGCACATGGCATGTAGCAAGTATGGGCGAATCCATAAATCCATATAGAGTGTTAGTTGGGAGGCCGGAGGGGAAAAAGACCTTTGGAGAGGCCGAGACGTAGGTGGGAGGATAATATTAAAATGGATTTGAGGGAGGTGATATATGATAATGGAGACTGGATTAATCTTGCACAGGATAGGGACCGATGGCGGGCTTTTGTGAGGGCGGCAATGAACCTGCGCGTTCCTTAAAAGCCATTTATAATAATAATAATAATAATAATAATAATAATAATAATAATAATAATAATAATAATAATAATAATAATAACAGGGGAAGTGTTACGATTATGAAATACCATTTTGTTTTTTTTCATTTTGGAACCTACATGTTTTGAATACTGAAAGTAAAGTATCGTCATGTTTATTACTGAATATCCCTGTGAATGCTAAATCGGGCTTATATGTTCGTAAGTTGTTATAAAATGTTTGAAAAAAATAATTTCCTCAAAATCTAATATGTTTCCTTCATAAAAATGGAAGTACGTTATAAATAATGTGGAATTCTATTAACAAGTTACAAGATTAACAAAATCGCAAAATCAAAATAGCCCCCACTAAGAAAAGCACAGAACAAGCATTCAGCATCTTCATTAGAAGGTGTTCTCCCAACCGTAATACTGAATCCAGATGAATCGTCTCTCACGTCTTTTCTCGAACTTGTTTTATGGCTTCTTGCATTGCCTTTCATTCCACTGTTTTCTAAGTTTGTTGGAAGGTAAGGTTTTCCCTCCTACAGATACCAACACTAATAACGAAAGAGAAAAGCAGGGTATAAAGATGGAATATTAATAATACTAGTATTTCATATTTGTAACACACAGATGTACTGTAAGTCATAATTTCAAAACATATCATAATTTAAAGACGACATCAATTATTACGTACATTGCTATAAACGCAGATTATTTCTCTTAAAGAATATACTATACTTAATTAATATTTTCTAACACTGAGGAATAACAATGTAGATTATAGTCAAGTAAAGAACTTACCGCCAAAAGTTTCACTTTCCTCGAAAACGCAACAACGATAAACGTTTGAACAGTTCAGCTTATAACTGCAAACTAACACATTCCCGAGAAAGAGAGTATCAGTGCGTAGTAATTTTGGAGGCTTCCGCTAGAATATATCATATCTCAGGTCGTATATAACACTATTTCATAATTCTATATTTGTACCCCTACTTCATATTTGTAACACTTCCTATAATAATAATAATAATAATAATAATAATAATAATAATAATAATAATAATAATATGATTAAGATATAGGAAGGACTTGGGTCTACGGGCTTCTGGGAAATATCAGGCTACTCGTCCGCTAATGAGATCTGGCTCTATCAGGGGATAAGGCATAATGGCCCACCTGTCAGCATCGGATTCACGAGTTCCACCTAGGCCATCTGTCGAACTTGGAAAATTATCGCATATGTAGACCAAAGCGTGTCTACTAGAGATGAACAAAACTAACTGCTGCTCTCGCTCACTGTGTTCGTTGCATTTGTCTTTCGAGTCTCGTCTCGTCATTCTCGTGCGCTTCGATTTTCGCTCGTCATTCTCGAAAAAGCATTTGGTCGGCGTGGAAAGATTTCGTAACTTTGAATAACATACATCATTGAAATAAATAACATTATATACGTTTAAATGAGACAAAAAGACGAAACAGAACAGTATCTTAGTAATAAAAATGTTCTGTTCTGTTATATAGGCTATTACCTACGGTTACATAAATAGAAAAAAAAAACAATTCTTAAATAAATTTGCATTTCTAAGAAACATAAAACATAACGTTAATATCATTTTTACTTAAGATTACACACTTGATCTCAAATATATCAAAAAGCCTTTTAATAAGGGCCTAGTAATTAAATAAAGATTGGGGAACGGGTTATTATACAATAAAACATAGAGATGATCTTTCAAATAGGCTACTTGATTGCTTATATATTTATAAGAGTTGCTAAAAAAAAGTTCAGTCAGGTATAGACAACTGTGGCGATTCAAGGCTGCTTAACGTTCGGGACTTCGGGAGTGATCAATCTCGGCGTTTCGAAACACTCACAAGCAGTCTTTACGTCAATGACGCGACGTATACAACATTGTCGTGCGGATTTTCAGCTTTGCGGGCGCTGTTAGTCTTGCTTTCTCGATCGTTGTTCATATCTAGTGTCTACGTGTACGGACCCGTCAAAGGTAAAGCCAAAGCCAAACCGGCGTTTACCATATATTTTACATTGTTTCTGACTTATACTGAAATGGACGGTTGGTGAAATTCCACGGAAATATGCTATTGATTTCTATTTCGTTTTGCGGGATTATGTAAGAATCAAATTAAACTTTTTTTAATCTGAATATTTATAACTTCAGTGTCATTGATGACCAATTCTTTTCAATGTAAATACTGGTCCTCCATTCAGGACACCATACTCAAAATAAAAACAACGCCGTAGCGGGATTTGAAACCGTGACTGTGCCTTCCACACAATTTTAAATAATTATCCGCAGCCGATCTAGAAGGTTCAGTACTTAATTAATACACTAAGCGCAGACTATCAGCTGTCAAAGTATTAACGTACTCCAAATAGATACTCTGCAGTTGTCACAGCTTTTGTAAACCTTTCATTTGTATATCCAATTCACGCAGCGTGAAGTGTAGCCAGTACATTGAAATTCCTCGCATTGCCAGTTTTCCCACCAAAGCAGAGCGGAGGTATGAGGCAAAAACAGGGCATCAATACGAATCGATTTCTCTGTAAAGGGCTTTTATGTCCTTTGTCAATACTGAAAAGCATTTGACACTATTAACAGAAATGGATATGGAAGTGCTTATTTCGCAAATGGCACAACAGGTGTCGGGCGTTTAAAGATCCATTATGTGTCCCATTTTCACATTCAACTACAACTTTGTGGTCAAACAGTATATAGCGTACAGGCTACAACGGGCCTTCGGATATGGAAATAATAAAGGGAAGAAGTAGCGGGGATAAGTTACAGATCGGTTATATAATAACAACACCAACAACTCTGACCTCATCAGAGTTACAACTCAGAGCAAACACTTGAAGGGTTTGCCTGACCCGACCTGTAATTTTATCTTCTTCCACCCCATTCCATTCGACCGAATTCATCCAACAGTGCCTAATCTAAACACATATCGGAGTTTCTATAACCTAGGACGAATAAATAGAAGTAAATAAAACCTGCAGGATAGAAATATAAAACATTCAAGCGTAAAGAGATCTTGTGAAACCATATATATTTAATAATAATAATAATAATAATAATAATAATAATAATAATAATAAATCATAATCATCATCAAGGTTTTGGCCTTTTTATTATACAACATATTCAACGATTCACTGGACAACAGCGAAATATTGTCACAAATCAAGCTTAAAGCTCGACCATTGAATTTAAGAAATCGCCATTTATTACACTAAAAAAACAAAGCACCACATTACACACAAAAAAGGCCACTACTGTAAAGAATGTGTTCCAAATTGAATGAATTGTGTACAATATGGGATCTAGATTTCTGCATATCTTGTATATGTAAATTTTATTTTATTATGATATTGAATATAATTAGTTTATTTAAAATAATATTGCTACTTATTTGCTGCTCTTTAATATTTATCTTTACATTATATATTGTATTTATTTATTAGTCTGACCCAACATTTTGGGTCTGCCTTGCGTCACAGAATAGCTAAATATGTACCTTGTCTTCCATACCTCAGTGAAAAATATGACATTTCGCTTTACAACTGGGATGTTACAGGCTTACTATTTGAAGCGAAGGGTTGTTTACCAAAATTTACATGTACGAGTAATATCCTTAAATCTTTTAAAATTTCCTTTTATGAGGTTCAGAAGATTATGATGGAAATTCTGAAGAACTCTCTTCAAATTCTACACTATCATTTATATGTTAACACAAAAATTTTTGCTTTAATGTACAAATCGAATAATTATTTTATTCGTTTCATTTCCCTTCATCTTTTTATGTTTGTTAATTCCGGATCCCAGTGGTCAACCTCACTTGAGGACGGATGATTTGAAACAATCTTAGTAGTAAAATTTCAAAAGAAAAATTATATAACAGGTTTTAAACAAAATGAATTTAGACATATAAGAAGAAAAGAGACTTAGTACAATTTAAACGGAGTGTATATACTGTACATCATAAAGATGCTGGCGAAATATCGCTAAGGAAAATTGTATTATGGTGGTGATGATGGCATCTTGTAGTTCTCTCTTCAACTTGTATTTTTCCATCCACTTCACAGAGGTTTTCGGAATGGTTCCTCTCGTTCCAAAGAAGAGACCGGCAAGTGTGATTTTTCCAATGTTGTAGGCCTATTTGACTGATAGAAACTGAATCGTGGGCCGGTAGATTTTCTTTTTCCCTTCGTTCACTTCAGATGGTTGAGTGGCTGAGTTTTCAAATATGATCATACGATAAATTATTTCTTGACGTAAATCTATTTTGTTTTCGTCTTCATGACTTGACCATAATTTTGTACTATCTATTGTAATTGGGGCTTTACCCTATTACAAATAAGTAGATGAATGAATGGATGTATAAATTAATAATAATTCATTTCGTTCAAATAGGAATTTATGTATATACATCGCCTTTCCAGCTTCCTTGAGGATGTTCTACATCTCTTTCAACTTTAGGTTTATATGCTAAAGACTGTTTATCTATACTATGTTCACCCATTCTTTGCATATGTTCATGCCAATCATTCTTTATATTATCATTTTTTTCAGTTAGGTTAAAAATTTGTAGTTCACAGCGGATTGTAAGGTTACTGATTTCATTTCTGCTGTATTCTTTTATGATTTTGACACAGTGCCATACATCAGCTACAGGTAAAGCTTTTTCCTCACAAATTGTCAATTGTGTACCTCCCCTAGTTTTTTTCTTTAGTGTGCGTTTTATCATTCCGCAGGAGTACTGGAATTTATTTTATTTATTTATTTGTTTATTTATTTATTATTTATTTATTATTTATTTATTTATTTAGATCGTCATCATTGTCATACGAGATACTAGACCCAAGGTAATTAAAATGACTGACTTGTTCTAAAATTATATCACTGATCACTGCTTTAGCTCGTACGGAATGCTTTCCTTGACAGGCCATTACTTTCGATTTGTTACAGGATATTTCTATTTTTGTATAGGTCTTGGTTTTATATGCAGTAGTGAGGAGACTTACGCCTCTGTATTTATTGCATTAATTTCTATATCCCTTTGAAAATTGGACTATTATATGTTTTGTCATTCATAACATATATTTTGTCCCATCCAAAAAATATTTATATTTTAAATATCTTAAAATCCTTGTATCATATTAAAAGTAGTAGGCCTATATTTAAACAATTCTATATATATATATATATATATATATATATATATATATATATATCATCCTTGCCAAGGATTCCCTATTTTTCATTGCTTTTAAGGCATCTTATAGTTCCTTGTTTTTGGGTATACAACATATATTTCTTCTTCCTGATTACTAGTCTCGATTCTTTTGGATTGAAGTTTCATAATACGAGTAATTTAACAATTTTGTGCTTGGAATATAGTTAAAATTGATCAAGTAAACAAAACAAAATAAAATGTTATTATACATTTTATTCCTTAGCGATTTCAGAAGAAAAAATACTCTTTGAAACAATTTTTATAATTTATATCAAGGTAATTACTTTACGATGTAATTTGTGTGCCATTGTGGAGCGTTCTAATTGTAATAAAATATTCTGCCTTTTAATTTCTGTAAAATTTAGGTCTACCTCTTAGGATTTATTCGATGTACGTACCTTTTTTCGCTTTCGTTTAACCTGCTTCTGTTGTAGAACTTAAACGCAAATCTCTCTAGAGAAAGCGACGATTCTATGGAGCACACACATTATAGACACCGACACATTCTGTGGGCCTCCCCTGCCTGGTGTCGGCAGAGCATAGGAGACTCCATAGAGACATATACAAGACAGAACATCAACAAATGCCATCCATCAATGCCGGAGGTGGGATTCGAACCCACGAAACTTCAGATTACGCCGCCTAAGTGCAGCGCGCCTTAGCTTTCACACTGCAAACCTAGCGAAGCGCATCCGAGCTGAGCGAGACCGAAGGAGACCGACCCTAGCGACCAGCGGCAGCGTACACGGAGGTATCGCGCTGTTGATATCATCCCCTCTTTTATTGCTCCTGGAAAGTTCATGGCAGAAAATTATTAGAAAAATGAGAAGTTATTGGACTCTTGATTATAATGTTAAACTTTAGAATGATCGAGAATTCTATACTATGAGGATCTACGGAATGACACAGAACATTTCTGGAGGTATTTCCACAATTTTGCTGAAAAATCCCGATCATGGTATTTTTTGTGAGACTGGTCCGACAAAGATGGTCTCTCTTAAACTACTGAATTTAATATCTCGATATCGTCTTGGCATTGTGCCATCAACATCCTGCATTTTGTGCCATCAACAGGAAGACATGGATAAACAACATCTTGCAAAGTGCCCTGCTCTGAAATCCTCCAAGGAAGTCGACCGCTACTGGGAAGCCAGAGCCCGAATGTTTTTGATTACCGGTACTTAATCCGTAGTTTTGTTCACCACGTTCTTGTTTTACCCTCAGTCAATGATAGTAAATATCATGTACTAGCCATTAGACAAATAAATAAATATCTCAATGTCCACATTATTTTTTTTTTGTAAAAAGAAATGAAAAAAATAAGAAGAAAGTGAATGCACACCAGAAAACATCTAATAATAGCATACAGCCCAAAATTGTGCAATAGATCGTCATGCACTGGAAGGTAAAAATCAGCTGCCGGAAACCCCTCCAAAACAAACAAGCTTGATTCAATTCGCTCGGTTCAGACACGCTCGGCCCGATCCAGACTCGCTCGGTTTCCAAAATGAATAACACTGCACTGGTCACGTGTTTGTTTTTGTAGCGGAATTATTTCGGCTTTGACACGCTCCTCTCGGCTTGTAATGTGAAAGCTGTCTTAGATCGTGTAGCCACCCGGTCCGGAGACTACACACATAATTATAAAATTTAATCATCTTATTAATATTAGTCTATATTAGTCTAACACCAATAGACGAGCTGTCAACAAGATATACTCTGATCGGGAAAGCAGGTTGAAGTGAGGGTTGTTACCTTATGTTTACAACATGCAAACCGTGTTGGGATATGTGAAGCGCCAGATCTTGTTTTGCGGTGTTGCAACTTAGTTCATTTACTTTTAAAATAATACAAGAAAATCGAAAAAAAATGTTAGGGAGACTTTAATTAGATATTTTAATCTCACTATAAATCACCGGTGCAGCTCAGAACGTAGGTGCGTTTGACTGTTGATTCGAAATTGAGTACGGGCGTGGGTTTGATTCCTATTTCGGCTGATTATTTGGTTCATTTTTTCCGTGGTTTTTTCCAACTGTAAATGTAAGTGTCAGGTAATCCTTTCGCGAATCCTTGGCATCATCTTGCCAAATACCATCTCGCTATCATCAATTTCATCAAATTTATATAACCTAGTAGTTGGTACAGCGTCGTTAATATCTTTATAAATAAGTACATAAAGTCTCATTTATTAGATTGTTTGTTTCACAGAAATTTTTGTAAATTTGTGACATTTCGATATCATCTTAACCATGATCATTATCACCCTTAACACATCCAATTTTGTGTGTGTGTGCAGATGAAACGAATGAAAGATCCTCTGGACTCAGGGCATAGCTGATCAATTGTGCGTAAAACCATGAGAAAGGGATGAAATGACTGAAACCCCTACGGTTGAATTTCAAGACTCGAAGATACCACTTTGACAGACTCGTTGCAGTAGCCAGATATTGCAATCAAGCCCAGAATTCCATCTGGACGTTCTCTTACTGACTCTGTTACCATCTCTCTTATCAGAAACTGGTTTTCACTATTTGAAATAAATAAAACTAAAGTTACGAGTTATCATTTGAGCCACTGTTACCACATCATGAAAGGGGATTGTTAATTATACAGTTCCTTGAGGTTGTCAAGATTTAGATTCAGTACAAAGATATTGATATAGTTGGCGATATAGGAAAGAAAAGACTGCAATGGATAGGGCATGTTATAAGAATGAAAGAGGACAGATTGGTAAAGAAGGCCCTAAGGAAAATTGAGGGCATAAGAAGAAGAGGTAGGCCTAGAAAAAGATGGTTAGATGCTGTTGAAAACGATCTAAGGGAAATGAAGGTTAAAAGATGGAGGAAAACAGCAGAAGAGAGAGAGGCATGGGCAACTATTATGAAGGAAGCTAATGTTCTCAGAGGACCGTGAAGCTCAGGAGTAAGTAAGTAAGTAAGTAAGTAAGTATAGATTCAATAACCGTCGTTGTTCAGATCGTGCTACATCTCTTCCATACTTCAGTTTGTAACAAATTCTTCCTTGGAAAGTTTCATAATGTTTTTCGTTTTAACTTGAAATGTTTAATATCATCCAGTATATCACTTATTGTCAAGTCTCTCCTGTTTTCTTCTTATTTTATCTCTATCAGTTACACCAATAACTGGTCAGAGAAATCTCTTGAACTTACAATAACTTTTAACCAGTATTTCTTAGGGTCCAGGAGCATTGGTTTGTTATAATTTCATGTAGTATAGGTTAAATATTTATTGCATGTAGTTTAGGTTAAATATCCCCCCAAAGAAACTTGTAATACCTGCATTAATATTAATAATTAATTAATTTTATTTGTTATTAATTAATTTACTTAATTTGTTATTAAAATAATTTGTCCCAAAAGTTTAAGTTTATATGCCAATAATACAAAACTAAAAGTCCGAAATTGCTCTATTTTTTTTTTTTCATTGTTAATCATAGTTTTGCCAATTATTAGTAGATCTGTTTTATATTGAAATTCAACACTTCCTTTTTCTTCTTTTTATTAAATGATGTCGCAGGCTTAAATATTTTAGAATCAAATACTATGCCCTAGTTTAAAAAATCAATAATTACAATATACACAGTAAATAGTAAATGCCGTCTTCCAAGATAGGAGTGTGGTAGAGGATATTGTGGCAATGGAATTCGAGATAAGAACCGTCATAATATGATGATTAGTTATGGAGATATTAGAGGCAACACCCAGAAATCAAATGGGGTAATAGTTCCTTTTGATCCATAGCGCGTAGTCATAGGGATTAAATGTCAAGAACGCGTCGACCTGATTGGCATGTTGGTATAGCGCTGGCCTTCTATGCCCAAGGTTGCGGGTTCGATCCCGGGCCAGGTCGATGGCATATAAGTGTGCTTAAATGCGACAGGCTCATGTCAGTAGATTTACTGGCATGTAAAAGAACTCCTGCGGGACAAAATTCCGGCACATCCGGCAACGCTGATGCAACCTCTGCAGTTGCGAGCGTCGTTAAATAAAACATAAAAAATGTCAAGAACGCAACAGCGATGTGATGTGTACGACATGTACCTGTCCCTGAAATGACCTGATTTCTTGGCTTCAGCGCATGCAAGAACTACGAAGAAAATAACTGTAGGTGGTTTGTCTTCAAGTACTGTACTGTGAGTTCTCTGTGCAGTGTCCCAGTTCAAACTGATGTTACAATACGTATCTGTTTCGCATTGTGAAGCAAGGTAAGCACGTGATGTTTACATTATTTACTTGAAGCAGGCGTCGGTTTTCAAAGCGTGCTGCGTAACCCACCCGTTGTCCGGCGTTGAACTAAATCCTAGCAAACTGTGTGCGCGAAAAGTGTAATTTGAAAGTATGGGATGTTCGGCGAGGACATATGCGAATTACAGTCTGAGCGTTTCCCACGGAAATAATACTTTCCCCATTAGACATTTGAGAAAAATTGCAAGATAGAGTATTAGTTCGTATCTTATTTATGCATGTTTTCATGTGGTCTATTACGCTCTGGTCTTCGAAGACGGCATTGAAGTATTTACTCTGTATAGCCTCTCGTAGTCATAGGAGTAAATTGAAAATAATTTTCATGAAAACGAATTCATACGTGTTAAGACGATTACTTTCAAAAAATTCTTTAAGCTTTTGTTCGCACAATTTTATTAAAGAAATATTCTGGCAGCCATTCGAGAGTCGTTACACACATTCTGAAGGAAATTCATGCTTTTCTGCGGATTAGGCAGTGTAACTGGAGGCTGCCCATGGGACAGAGGGTTGGATGCTGGCGGTTGAAGATTGTGTGACCTCTTATAAGCGGAGCGAGCTGGCGGGGAGGACCGCCGTGGCAAGCAAGGAGAATGAGCGAGAAGAGGAAGTAGAAGAAGAAGAAGGCTGGCCACTTCGCAACATCACTACTTTATCTGGGGGTGGGAGGAGGTTGGTAGGGGGCAAGTGAGGGCGGCGAGAGCCTAATGGGGAGGCTATAATTTCATTAGCTGGCATGAGATAAATGAGCATGGCCTTCTCCAAGCAGCAACAGTAGTGGTGGTAGTGGTGGTGGTGGTAGGGTTGGTATGATATCATAGCGGCTAAGAGCGTCGCAAGATGTTGCCATGCCGAGAGCAGGGGCCAGCAGACAGCTTGGAAAAGAGAAGCAACACAGCGAGTTAACATGTAGCATCTGCTGTTTGTTGGCTTGAGTTAGGCCAAGGAGCCAGAAAGCACACGTCCTCTGGTGACCTCTGATGGCATCTCCCATACCCTAAAACATTCCTGCGAAAGACGGAAAGGGTGAGAAAATGAGTTTAAGAGCTACAGCACAAGAAATAATGAAAGAAAACAGAAAAATTACAGTTGAGCAAGTCTTTATAAGTGTGAGAGAGATGACGATGAAGAAACAGCAAAGTTGATATTGTTGAGCAGGGACAACATAAGGTCTGGGATGCAATTCTTGCAGTTTCGGAGTGACAGCTCGAGAAGGTATAACGATCGTACGTGATCTTTCCCGCTGAGGGCTGTAATCTAAAAGTAAATAATCGGTGTAAGAAAGATTACACGTAGCTTCGCAGTATCAGCTGTACGAGTTTCGGAAAAAGTCTGATCCTTTATAAATTTACCAACTATATCCACATTTTATAAATCATTTATTTTTTAACTATAAGATATATAAAATTGGAAGGAAATAATACATTCCTTCTTAGATATGATTCCTAGAAGTATAACCGAAAAATATATAATAATATTTGTTCCTTAACCCTCAAGCAGGGGCGCCAACTTCTGTAACACGATCAGGGGCGCGGCGCAAATTTGATACCACTCATTTATTTCACGTATAACTGTTTTAATATGATGTTTTATTGACTTCTTTCTTATCGAAATAATGTTATTAGTGTTCTAGTTCTTTTGTTGACGTTCTCCAGTCATTTAGTTAAATTTTCAATAGTTTTAATGAAAAGAACAAAGAAAAAATTTAATATTTTTTATCTATTTATTATATTGTATTTTTATTTTCACTATGGTAATTACACATTTCCTTACAAACATTATCAATATTGTTGTACATTTCGAGATCTATTTGTCAATAACAGTTACTACATTACTGGTACATATCAATAAGAGTTTCTTTTTTGCTTGATGAAACCTATCAGTTTTTCGCAACACACGAATCTTAGCTTCCTTCCCCACACTCCTCACACACAATTATCATTTTTGAATGGTCCCGGCAAACAAACTACTGACAGGTGTTGCATTTCATCTGCGTCCACTTATTCTTACTTCTGCCACAAGGCACACACCTACTCCTTTTCTTCATTGGCGGTTCGTCTGCATTCTGATGTAGTTCTTTTTCTGGAGGTTTGTACAACTGCAGAAATGCTTTGATGTCTGAGGGTAAGGAAGCAGTCATTGACCTCTCAATGAGCAAGGGTTTCATCAGTTGAAGGGCTAAATTCTTCAAAAATTCTCTCCGAATAACTGACCTATTTTCCAAATTAGCCTTAAAAATAACATAGGCATTGATACCTGCCACATTTAGCAAAGCATAAAAAAGCGCTAGTGGCCACCTTCTTGTTACACGTGAAACAGTGTATGTTGCACATAACTGGTCCACGGTATCCACACCTCCCTTTGTCATGTTGTAATCTAAAATTATTTCAGGCTTTTCGGTTTCATTGTCAATCACTCCTTGATCGTGCATAGTGGACAACAATACAACTGATTTGTTCCTTTTCGGAACATAAGAAACGAGTGTAAAATCTTTCTGATAGCCAGATATGCTTGAACTTATCTCCCGATCTTTGTGTGGCAGAAATTGAGGTGGAATTTCCCTTTTATCTTTCCGCAAAGTTCCTACAATTGTTATGCCCTTCTTCAATAGAGATAAACCTAAGGGATAGCTTGTGTACCAATTGTCTGTTGTTAGGTTACTATTGGAATCAGCAAATGGGAGCACCAGTCTTTCTACAATGTCCAGTGGCTTGTTGGAAGCATGGAATGGTCCATCAGGTTGTTTCCCACAGTACACCTCTATGTTGGATGTGAAGAAAGTCTTAGCGTCGCATAGGGCAAAAATTTTAATCCCATACTTAGCTGGTTTGTTGGGAATGTATTGAATGAAATTACATATGCCACGAAACGGTTCCAATTTTTCATCAATTGTGATGAATTCACCAGGGTTGTAACACGTTTTGCAGTTCTCTGTGAATGAATCAAGTACTGTACGAATGGCAGCTAATTTATCAGTTCTGATACGCACACTTCTCGTGCTTTTGTCGTCGAATCTGATGGACCTGAGAATCTGCAAAAATCTGTCGTAACTCATACAGGCTCTCAAAATTTGTATGCCAGTTCCATCAGATGACCATAGTTCTAGCACGTTTGTGTGACTTCCTTTCTTTGTCCCTATCAGGTACAATAAACCAAGTAAAGCAAGTATTTCACTTCTCGACACTTCCCTAAATCTCCTGTCCCTGGTGAAGTTAGTATCAATTTGTTTTCTTTCAATAAACAGGTTCGTACAGCGAATAATATGATCAATTATAGTATCATCCATAATGCAAGAAAAAGCCTTCATTTCACTGTTTACTACCCTCGCATGCCCCTTCGGTCCTGGAAAAATCTTCACGATGTTCTTCTTTTTTGTTTTGCTTGATGTGGAATATGAAGTCTTACGCCACATGGTCACTTTGTCTCGCCCAATATAAAAATTGTCATTATCCTCTAAATCCTCATCGGAAGAGGAGCCTGTGTATCCTATTTCAGAGTCTGAATTGTGATCTGCATCGTCATTATTGATAATTTCCCTCTCATCTACATCAGAAGGAGGATCGTCATTGTCATCTGACACTTCATTCATCACTGCCTGAATTTCTTCATCAGTCTTTAGAACTAGATGCTGAGTATTTGTAGGCCTATGTTTGGATATGAATAAAATAATATATAAATATATAATAACAATAAATTATATATAATATGTATTGTAAAATACAGGCCTACAAATATGTATTGTAGAATATATAATATAAACTATGTCATATACAATATAAAATATATGATATATAATATAAAGTATATTATATATAATATAAAATATATGACATATTATATATAATATATATGATACGTATATAATATATATTGGCTACTTATATTTAATGTAATGTACTATATATATGCACAAGCAGAAACATGAAACATGGTAAAATTACTAGTTTACATGACACTTACTTGACCGGGGGCGCGGCGCAGATTTGATCCATTTGCGTCGTCTCTGTTTCAAATGTCAATCACTACTTATGTATCGACACAGACACGTCAGAATCTTAACTGACACGCTTGTTAAGATTCAATTTGAGAATTGATGTAGTGTTGCATTTCCCTTACCATTGTTGCGTCAAGAATTCGAAATATATTAACGGTGGTATCATTATTGCGCCAGCGCCCCTGCTCGAGGGTTAATATACGATTTCCGAAGAAAAAAAATTCTTCCTTCTTCCCTTCGAAAGATCAAGACTAAAGGATTACAATTTAAAATTATTGTCTCCTTTGATTTGCAATGTCCCTTCTTCCATTCGGATTATATACAAATTTCCTTTCCGTGGCAGACGTTCAGAGGACATTCTATCAATATGATCATACCATTTCTTTCAAAAAGACTGTATTTCTTATAACATTCTTTTGTACTTCATTGCTTAATCATGTTACTACTTTTTAAATTTATCTCTTAGTGAAACACCCAAAATGGATCTCATGAACCTAATTTCTTAGTTCATATTCGTCTGTCATCTTATTTCTTTATTACCCATGTTTCAACAGCATACTGTAAAATAGGTTTTAATACTGTGCTGTAAAACTGCCCCGATATTTCACGTAGCGATTTTTTTTCCCACACAAATGTCCTAAATGAATTGCTATAATCGCAAATCACTGTAGGGTAACCAAGGGTTAATGGGGTCAAAAAGAAACAAATCCTTAATTTTATTGTTAATTTCATAATATATTACACTCATAACATATCATTAGTTACAGCCACATGTAGGTACTACTTCTCCAAAAATGTTTCTTTTTTACTCTAAACTAACTGTCTGTACATGAATTGAAATATTTCACTGCAGTGACACTTTTTATCCTTCTGTATAAGGATAAATGGAGTCAGTGTTTAGGGCAAATCGGGTCACAATTTTTCCCTCTATATACCTGCACGGAACGTTAAAATCAATATAGAATTGATTTAATTTAACACTTTACACCTTCCACAAACAAACACTGTTTTCTTTTCTGCACCAACGAACTGTGTTGCAGTGTAGTCCAAAACCACATACGTACATGCGTACAGTTTCAAAATTCTAGACACAAGTTCATTTTCTTGTTCTGGAGTAAACGTAGTTTGACGGCCTTTACTTTTCAAGTAGTTGTCCTGGCCACTTTGAAGACGTCGTTGCAGATATGAATGAGGAACTCCTAACAACTCAGCAGCATGACGTTGGCTTCTTTCCTCTCGAAATGCTTTAATTGCCTTCTGCATGTCGCTCTCAGTCCACGAATTTGACGTTTTCCTCTTACATTTAACCATCTGTCATAAGGAATTGAAAATAAATACTTAATTTGAGTGGACTGATTTGAAACATGTTGACGCTATTTGTCCGATATTACTGACCCTATTTAACCCAAATTTAGAACTTGTTTTTCGCTAGAGGTTGGTAGTACTGAATACTGCTTCGACGAAGGCGTTAATAGCCACAATCTCTTCTATAAAGCTTAAACTTAATATTGAAAGTTAATCGCACAAATTCTCTGCAATAGTTGTTGCAAAATAGTAAAGGAACTGTAAAGCGTTATTTAAAATGTATAAAATACTCTTAAATGACCTTTATATTCTCTCTATTCTTTTATTGTGAACACAAAGAATACACACACCAGCTAGCATCAATGGCACTCAACGTGTACAGGAAGTTCTCTTCCTGACCAGTATATGGTAGCACTTGCTTGAATTGGTTTACGCTTGAATATGAAGACAGAGTTTTTAAATTGACCCGATTTAACCTCTGACCCGATTAAGACTGAGTTACCCTATCCGATCGCTCAATTCCTTTAGTCTTTTTTAAAATATGAATTCTTAATGGTTGATGAAGTGTGGGTCAATAGCCTCAACCGCGATCCTGGAGGACCAGGAAAATTTATTCCCGTTGCCGTCCTTTACAAGCCCTGCCTTTACCATGTCTAACGATTCGCTTCTATCCGCTGTTTACATTTTATATCTTCTGTCAGATTTCTTTAGCCTCCCCACTGGAGTACAGACGCTGTCGAGTGGGTTATTCTGAAGCCGCGTTTCCACTTTTGTAACTGCACAGGAATAACGAGAGGCAAACAACTGTTGCCAGTTAGGCAGATAAGCGCAAGGCGAGAGGCAGGAATAAAATGTGTGCGCACAAGCCTTGGGCAAATATGCGCGAGTCTCCCGCTCTGGGACCAATTTTATTTATTTATTTATTTATTTATTTATTTATTTATTTATTTATTTATTTATTTATTTATTTATTTATTTATTTATTTATTTATTTATGTATTTATTTATTCTCTCCTTTGTTTGTTTAATTGTTTTTTGTTTTGCTTGTTTGTTTCTTTTTTATACTGGCGGAGTTAAGAGGAAAAACGTAAGGAAAGATTTAAAAAAATGGAATGTAGCGAAATGATAAAGAAAAAACGAAATTTAAATAAAAGCCAAACGGAAAAAGCTATGAAAATAAATTAATCAGATGATCAAGGGAGTGACGGTGATATATATATATATATATATATATATATATATATATATATATATATACACACACACATCCACACACACACACATACAGTATATTGTTTATAAAACTGTAAGAGAGAAAAGAGCTTATAATAATTGAGGACCGTTTTTGCAAAACTTGCTAACTGAAAAAAACTAAATTTTACAGGAGAGACAAAACACTATAGTAAGCAAGTTTTGCTGTATGTCTCACTTATAGCAGAAAGCAAATTTTGAAAAAACGATCACACTTTGACACACTACAATGAAGAGAAATAACCCAATTTTACTAAGACGCTTTGAACATCATGTAGAAGTCTGCTTTATGTTATCGAATCCATCAAAATCTCAATTTTGCAAATTTTGCAGTTAGCAAGTTTTTCAAAAACGGTCCTCAATTGAAGGGAATCTGAACTGAAGAAGTGAAATTTTAGTTTATTTTTAAAACTTGATCATATCTCACAGTCTTTGACATGCTATGGTAGAGAGTTCTAGAAATGGGTTGCAGAGATTGCGAAAGATCACTTCACGCAATGCTAGTCATATTGAGTCCCTTTAAGATCAAGTCGACGCGGCTGTGCTCTTGTTATCGTTATTAAATTTTTAGCGTGAAATAGCTTAGCGTTATAATTTTACTGTATGCTTCCTGTCCCGGGCCATAGCTGCGTGATTAAAAGCGGCATTTAGTACAATGTTCTGGTCACGAGACATAACAATATACTTTGTCTTTTCGGGATTTATTTCCGAATGCACGAAGTTTACCGAAAAAAAATTATGTGTAATTCAAAATAATATCGTAATGTTGGTAAACCACATAAAAAGTTGGAGGACTCCTCAGATCTGAATGGCATAGGCTACATTTCATAAACCGGAATAAAAAAAGGAAGAAGATTGTTGTTTAGTCAGCTGTCCCAAGACAGATCTCACAAGTGATACCAACATGGCACCACTTATGAGGGAAGTAGGAGATAATCGAGTAGGGTGTCCATTTCTTTCCCCCTCCATTGCATACATCACCGACTAGCTACATATTACACTAATCAGACTTCAGATGCATACAAATGAATCAGGGATTGCAGAAACAGCACATGTCACTATTTGTGGCGAAATGAGTTTATTCGACTTTCATGGACTGTTGATATAGGGCTATCATTCCATGCAGAAACCACATATGTCAGTATAGCCGTCTCACATTTGGAGACCTGTGAAATCCTGGAAGCGCGCAGAAACAACTCATGTCAAAGACATGTGCCGACACATTGGTTCCGATTCCAGACGGTAATCATCTACGACATAAGGATACAAAAATTGACCCCACTGAATGACAAATGTCTCAATTCTAGTGGTGAATACGTTGAAAAATAACTCAACAATTGCTATATCTGTTCCAATAAAACTTCCCATGAAATGTTGTTCTCTTTCTGTAAACAGCCCCAGGGATACTTATTTTTTACGGCCTCCGTAATTGCGCTCGAGTGGCCAAAATTTGTATAAGCACTTCTTTTGACTTTATTAAAATAATGGAAGAAAAAAGATTAATTTTTTTATCTACCCCCATGAAAATGTTTGCTTGTAAGTACAAAGGAGAATACCATATTTACCTTCTTCACTGACATATCCAGGCAAAATCGTGCCAATTCAAAGAGAGAAGCTTGACGATATACGCAAACTAATGCGTTACATACTACATGATTATCAAGAATTTTACAATAATAGGCCTATTCTTCAGCGGCCTATTGTCGAACAATAAGTTCATTTATATGCTGAACTTATGTATTAAGTACACAGTTGGCCTATGCATATGTTATATCCCTAATTTTGACAAATAAACTTTAGTTGAACTGAAATTATTATACAACAATTTTGATTCTTTGCAGAAACAGCACATGTCAAGATAATATATATTGATTTATGTCATTAACAATTCAATAGATTCCAATAAATTTCAATCAGAAGCAAGGAAGAAGATTATAGTATCGTATTTCGTAAGAAAGCAGACTTCTGATTACTGCACCATGTGCTGAACTCTTTAACAGAAATTAGTACCAGGAGTATATCCCTATGGGTAAAAGCAGAGGGCATGTAAAACTGATATTCCTACTGCCATTTATGCTGACTGTCTGTAAAGGTGAAAGCCTTAACGTCCCGTCACCCTGTGGGCGTTCATAGCCTGTGATGGGGAAACTATGATACAGAACAGAGTTTAGGCTGCTTTTATACAAAAAATCTTAAACTGTGTTCTGTATCATAGCTACTGCTAAAGAGAAAGAAGCTCCAGTTTCACACTGGTACAATACAGACAATATAAATAAATAATATAAACACGAATGGAGTTGAAGGCACAATTTCTGAACACATTTACTGCAATTGCAAACACTCTATGACTTTTATATAGCTCACACATTATTATGGTTTTGAAAGGCAGAAATTGGATATTAGTTTGAACTAAACTTTTCTCTGTTATGTTTTCGTTGTAACAATATGACGGTAGAGTATATATTTATTCACATATTTCCTGAAATTTAACTCCATTACTTCTCATAGCTATTACCCGTGTTTTACACATTCAACCTTCAATAACATATAATGTGTGATGTCTGCAAGTTTTATTACGAACATGAAACACAATTAAAGATATTTAGTCACTGCGTGAAACGCACGTACATGTAAATTTTTAACATTTCCAGGAACCTTAATTCTGGTTGCTTTAATATCTAACAATAATTTCGTCTCAGAACGTTATAGGCAACACATTTTTATTTACATAAAATGTCGCTTAATTGGTGGCATTCTAGTCACATACCTGGCGTATCTGGGTTCGATATCTTTTAATGAATTCAATATCGATGTATTTCCTGTGGAAACTGTATTTAGGTTTATTAATTTTATTTACCAATATCTGTTACTGTTCAATCGATATCTTGAGTCATGCTCACTACATGTCTAAAGTAATTTAAATGTTAGCATGTGATCTCGGGTGACGACCGGAAAGAATTATTTATTTGTGTTTTCCTCTTCTAGAACAAATTTCTTCCCCGGTAGCCTACCGTTGTAGGTGGAAGCACTAAGATATTCAAATGGAGCAATATTAACAAGGGAAGAAGCAATAGTGATACAAATTCCCTTCACAGCCGAACCGCGTCTGTGACTAAAGTGTTAGCTCTCTGATCTTCCATCCAGGGCACGGTTTCGATTCCGGCCAGGTTGTCATGGAATTTTTGGCGGATAAAGCAGAGGTCGCAGAGGATTTTTCTTAGGGCTATTCTCGTGTCCCCTATCATTCCACCAACCCTCTTCACCTTCCTCTCATTTAATTTAATCTGAAAATGATAACATAGGCTGGGGGTGAGGTCTTGAGATACTACGGTCATAATTACGTACTTAACGCTTTGGCGAACATTGACCGGAAATTTACTTTCCGTTATTTAAATGATATTCCGTGAAACACACCTTTTCCCCCCTTTATTTCTTGTCATAACCTACTTTAACATCTTACTGTATATGCATTTTCTTTTGGCGCATTCAAAACATCGTCGTTGTACTACATAAACCTTGCACTTGACTAATGGAGTCATTTATTTAAGAATATAGTCGCGAATTTTATTACCACCATTTCGACTGTCTTTTGTTTGACACGACTCGGTACCGCCCAGTGACTAGTGGCCAGCGAGTAACGTCGACTATCGACATTGCTGTACCGTGCGTATTATCCAGTTGTTCCCGATAACGAAAGTATAATACATTTTATGCTCGACTATGCCGAAATGTAGTAATTATACACCTGGTAGCAGCTCTTTAATGGACCTCATTAAAGTACACCTATTCATTAAAGTTCAGGTGTTCCACCAATCAGAAAACACCATTGTAGCAATATGAAAGCGCAAGTATCGATTATTCTCGGATATGCAATCGAAAGACAACTAGCGAAACGTCACGGAGGCTGGAAATCCAATATTGTCGCAGAAGGTTATGTACTGTTACTATAACAATTAGCGTTAATTGTAAATAATATTCAAATAAATTCAATTTGTCATCTCGTTTTTCAATGTCTAAATCAATTTCAAGGTTATGTCAAGATTAATGTTTATTTTACTATCTAGATTATATCAAGGTCAATGACATTTTTTTCTGGGAATAAAATCAATTCTTTCGCCTCTGCGCACATCTCACAATTTACGAGATATTGCACAAAGTCAGTTCCGCTCCCCGGTCAGGTAAGGATAACATGAATACTTATGAATAATTTCAAGTTAGAAATATGGTCGAGCATAAAAAGTCGTATGAAACGTGCCTATAATGGTAATTAAGACTCTCGTATGAAAATGATGAAACTCGCGTCTTAATTATTACCATTACAGGCTCGTTGTATAATGTACTATTGTCGTCTGCTAGGGAAGGAGGTCTGTGATGAGGAGGTAGTAGCGATCCTAGTGGTTAGCAACTGTCGATGGATGTATATTCCCAACGTACTGAGCTTCGTGACTGTAGGGTACTAGACTGTGGTACTACTGCTACGTGTATGCGCCATTATCACCACAATGGTGTACATTCACAATTGTGACGACGGGACGGTTACAAGTCTCAGATCTCGAAAGTGGGTGATGGTCAGGCTTCGAGACTTTGGACCCGATAGAATAAGTTTACTGTGCATGCACTATAGGTTGTTGACTCGCTGCAGGTAGATAGAGATGTGTTGAGGTAACAACGTTGCTATTCAGAGTAGAGTACGGTAGTATGGGGAAACACATATATGTACATTCTGAAAGTAAATATACATTACACAATGATAATGTCAAAAGAATGTGAAAAGCATTTATTCTCCTGTCTTTTATAAGCATTTGTGTTTAATTATACAGTGTTAATGGTGGAAATAAGCATGTAGCAATTTCAATTTTTTTCATTTATCCTGTTGTTCGTCTTTAGGAACTGCAGTTACAGTACCGAAATTCAATGTACTACAAGATACATTCTCAGTGTCTCAAACATAAATCTTTTTCGGTTATCTCCCAAAGTCTGTACTGTAGAAAGCTGCACTCTACGTCGCATGACGTGATAAGAGCAAAACGAAAAAAACCTAACATCATTGCAGTCTCTAAGAGACAGTCCTTTATTCTCGGGTGACTCTATGTCCACTAATTTGCTGTTTATGTTACATAATGTTCCATATCCGTTATTTTTACATAAAATTGATTTCCACTTCTGTTTTACACGTTCAGTAACCGGTGTACTTGATGTCTCATTCATTCACTGCATCATTTTCTAAATTAATTTGAGGGCTTCCGGTGTCTCTTGCTCTGAATTTTCTAACCGTGTAATAGTTTCAGACACAGTTTGTATGAAAACCAAATTATTCGTCAGAACCTTCAAATCCAGAGCGTTTTCCTTTGCGTATTTGTTTGCATTCATTCTACAGTACCCCCACCCACTGTACGCTTTACCACTATACTCAGTACGCCGTTATGTGGATTTCCCACTGAACTACTCTATTGGGTCCGAAGTCTCGAAGCCTGATGATGATGATAACAGTGGTGATGGTGAGGGCGATGGTATCGCTAGTGATATGATGGAATACATTTACTCAAGTCTATGTTAAATTACCGGAGAAGAATGTTGAATGAAGGCACTGATACACAAGAACATAAAAAAGAAGGAATTAATCCAGCATCAATTAAGTAAACTTGTGTGAGGTTGCACAGTACACAAGCCCCTCTTACCACTAAATTACATTAACAGACATCAATTCCTGTGCATTTCTGTTCTAAAATTATATCAAAAAGCGAAATGAGAAGAGAAGGTATTTAAGCTCTCAAAAGATTTAATAACATTATATGATCGTCATACCTGGAACGAAATGTATTCTCTCATGAAGCTTAAGTATAAAAAAGGAACAAAAATGAGAATGAAAAAGAGAGAGAAAAAGAGAGAGGTAGGGAGGGACACAGTTGTGTTGTTTTGGCCGCGTAACAAGCAGTACAAATAATTCTGGCTGGAACTAACAGAGCTAATGCTTTATAATACTAGGTAGGGGTAGAGTTGGTACCGGCTGGCCGGCCCGGCCTGTCCTGCCGTCACGGTGGTCGGCTGTGAGGACCATGACGGCGCCTCTGCCACAACTCAGCGAAAGTTTGCCGGCCGGTCAGTGAGTAGGAAGGCAGCTGTTACTAGTCACCGGGCCCGTATTGCAAAGTTCCGCAGAGAGCCGGCTCCGGAACAAGGCACTCTCCAGCGGAAATATTTCCTACACAACGTGGAAATTTACTAAAGCGGTTTTACTTTCATTTCGTTTGCTTATTTAGGGTACACTTTCATTTATCAGGGTTTACAAACACTAGATAATGACGGCAATGAGGATATCTTGCAATTAGGTATTTATCATTTGTTTATACAGGATAGAATGATATCTTATTCATTTCTTTATAATTAAGAATGATTAACTAAAACAAAGTATTTTTTTGCAATTCATTTTGATTAATTTTCAGAAAAGTCTATGATACATAATACGAATATTTATTTTCAGCCAATGACTTTACTATTATAGTACATTATGCAACGAGCCTATAATGATAGTAATTAAGAAGTGAGTATGGATGTTTATGAAACTCGCTTGCGCTCGTTTCATAATTTTCATACGAGCTTCTTAATACCATTATAGGCAAGTTTCATACGACTTTTTATGCTCGACCATATTTGTAACTTGAAATTATTCAGATGTATACATTTTATTTGTATCTGACAAGATCGGAAGTGACCTTGTTCTAGGTCGTGAATTGTGAGAAGTGCGCAGACGCGAAAGTATTGATTTTTTTCCGAGAAACAATAATGTCATTGACCTTGATGTAATCCCGTTAAACTTGATATAACCACAGTCTACTATATACAGTCACGAAGCTTGAGTTTTGAGGGTGCTAGAAACAATAGACTGTGACGGTTCCATTTTGCATTGCCTGTAATGAGGCGATATTAGCGATTCTAGTGGTGAGCAACTATCTAATGTTTACATATTTACTACGTATTGAGCTTCGCGACTGTATATACTAGACTGTGATATAACCTTGATTATTGAATTCGACATTGAAAAACGAGATGACAAATAGAATTTATTTGAATATTATTTACAATTAACGCTAATTATTATAGTAACAGAACATAACCTTCTGCGACAGTATTGGATTTCCAGCCTCCGTGACTTTTCGCTAATTCTCTTTCGATTGCCTATCCGAGAATAATAGATACTTGCGGTTTTATAACGGTACAAAGCTGACTTGTCATTGGCTGAACACCTGTAAGCTGAGTTATCATTGGCTGAACACCTGTACTTTAATGAGTAGGTGTACTTTAATGACATGCATTAAAGGACTTCTACCAGGTGTATAATTACTACATTTCGGCATGGTCGAGCATAAATATATATATAAGGTCCAAGTCCTTACATTACATGATTTAATATTGTATGAACGTTTTCGTAGGTTTCATACCAACATCATCAGATACAACATTCTATATAGCAATATCATCACTAACAGGTACATATGTCTCTACAAACCAAAATACAATATATATTAATAAGCATACAATATGATAAAAACATGATAAAAACCAACATCATTAGAATATAAATGTGTCTGTCTTGTGTGACTACACCCTACTATCAAATGATTAAAAGCACACGTGTGATTACGATACTTAATATGTTTGTAGGTCTTTATTTTTTTTAATATTTTATAAGTGAAGACCTGCAAACATATTTGTATAAGTATTGTAACCAAACGTGTGCTTTTAATCATTTGATAGTAGGGCGGAGTCACACAAGAAAGACACATTTATATCCTAATGATGTTGGTTTTTATCATGTTTTTATCACATTGTATGCTTATTAATATATATTGTATTTTGGTTTGTAGAGACATATGTACCTGTTAGTGATGATATTGCTATATAGAATGTTATATCTGATGATGTTGGTGTGAAACCGACGAAAAAGTTCATACAATATTAAATCATGTAATGTAAGGACTTGCACCTTATATATGAGTCATTCCACGTCAAATCGCACAAAATTATACAAATTTTGACTTTCATATTTCTGATTGCGTTTATTTTTTTTTACCAACTCTATGGGTCTCATAAACCAACAAGTCTATTTTTATTTCCTCCTAAGTCCACATGTTTTTAAAATATTACATGTTAAAATTCGTTAAAAATGTCGCACAATGCAACATTTAAAGCGTCATATTTCTGACGATATTGATGTTAAAATTTTTTTGAAAAATGCATTTAAAAGCTTAAAGTACTGTCTTTTATTAAATATTTACTAACTAATTTTAATATAATTATTTAAAATATTTTTTTTTATAATTAAATTTTTAAAACATATACATCATGTGAAATAACCCTATTAAAAATCTAAAAAAATGCCTACCAGGTGCACTGAAGTATTCTCAATAATTCCAGAAAAAATCAGAATGGGATCTCCAATAGTTTAATGGAAATTTAATTACTTATGACAGAATGTGTAGCGGTAAGCGCAGCAGCAGTGGACGGGAAGCCTTAAAGCGCGCTAAGAGGTTTATCGGCGCTGGATAATTGACTGAACGTTGCAACATTACACCCAGTACGGATCAAGTTACTCGAGGAAACACTGCTAATTTACTTATTATGATATCTTCAAATAATTGTACATTATGCTTTTCAAATGTTTCTTTTCATTCACATTTTAAATTTTCATTCGCCTACCTTCTTTCTTGAAAGAAAATTGTTTTACTAAATCTTCAGTTTTCGACAACGGAATGAAATAATATAATTTTAATGTACCAGTTATTGGTTTTAGATTATGGTATCTGGCCTGCAAATTTTCAGTGTGGTTTTTGTGCTTATTGAATGGACAAAATATAAATGACACGTTAGAAATGTTTTTTGTGACTAATCAAACAGATTTTTTGTGTTGTTATAGGATTTTGTATAGGCTAACTCTCGTGGCAAGTCTTTTAACAGTATCTCCAATGCCAACACATGGACCTTTATCATGCGACATTGCAAAGAAGTGTCATTCAGCACTAATTCCATAATCGTCTTCATGTAAGCAATTATTTTTAAATTTTTTTTTTTTTTTGTGAACTTGATCCATTGGAAAAGTAGAGGATTTTTTTCATATCGTTGAATTCTTGCTTTAGGAAATTTATTGCTTCGGATTGAAAAAAGTGAAAGGGATCGGTGTCATGTTTCATGGTTTCTGAGATGACATTACTTTTGTAACGAATTTCTGTATCTCCTTTGAAATATACTACGAAAGGATTTATTTACTTACTTATTTATTTATTTATTTATTTATTTATTTATTTATTTATTTATTTAAATATACAGAATAAAGAATATAATTACAAATAAGAGAAACAGAAATAAAATAATACAATCAATATAAAAAAAAGGAGATGCAGTAGTATTAACAAAATTTGAGACCGAATGAGCAGCGCTCGTGTTCGGTCACAGTTCAGATATAATATTAATAGGCCTATAAGAGAATATAAAATAAAATAAAGTAGGAAGTAAAATTAAAATTGTACTGTATTGTGGCTTGGCATATGTTCCAATGCACACCTTGTATTGAATCTTGCATTACAAATGAATCATTTTCAGAAAAGTCTGCAATAACTATGTAATTTTCAGGTTGTACTTTCTTTGCATTCCGTCAAAAATAAAATATGGCTGACTTTTGAATGGATGATGATGCATCTTCTACATGAAAAACTTAACATGCTAGGGAGCCTTTTACTTTTGAAACTTTTCACGGGGGTATCGTTTTGTTGTATCTTTCATTTCTTGATAGGGGATTCTATTGACATCAAACTCTTGTTTAATTCCCCTATATTACTGATTTCTAGCACTGTATCCATAGAACTGCTAGAAGAAATACTGGGATAATCACTTTCTCTGTCCGCACTTTCATTTGATTCATGTTTATTAACATCACAAGAACTACCGGCTTCACATATAATTTCACCTGACCTATGCGGAAATTGATTGATTTTTACAGAACAAATCACATATTTGCACACTCAAAGACTCCTTCAAATTGAGCTTTATCAATAAGTCGCGACTTACGCGCCTTAGTGTACTTTTCTTTTTAAAAGCGTGATTAGGAAGGTAAATGGATTTAAACACTTGTTATATATTACGCGATCTTTACCATCACTCATGTTGTATAGAAGTCACGTCACTGCGCGAAATTCAAACCCAAACAGATTATTTTTCTCTCATGCCATCTGTTTACTGCCATATAGTTTACTGCCTTGCTATCTTCAAGCACTTGGCTATATTACAGTATAAACTGTGAAGGGCTTCCCCCCTGAGCTGACAATAATAAAATAATTTTAGATAAGATATTTACTGTTCCTTAAGATATTAATCATTTGATGATTAGTATGGTGACATCAGATGCAACGGGAAATTTCCACGGGCAGCCTTCTAGTCTATGGCTGCAAGCAGTTCATTAGCTGGGCATCGCGAGAGCGTGCATGCCTCCGGAAAATAAATTGTTACAAATGTATGGGCGCCAATCCCATATTTATAAATGCAGTAGTTTACAGATAATACATCAGCGAACAAGTCTATATTTTTTTTTTCAGATTTTTAACTTGGCTATTTAATATAGTAATTTTGCTTTGAAAAAGAAATGATTAAAAAAATAGGCCAAATTTTAAATTTATTTGTGATAGGCCTAAAGTAATAAAAAGTGTTATATTTCGTCTTTCAAATGCGCCAAACCGCAATTCTCAATTATATGTAGACACAAAGTTCCAAGCGAGTTTATGTAACAGTGCGCGCATAACTTGCGTGAATTCAAATATTCATAACTACACAAATAATTAATAATTGTGAAAATAAAAAAAATATGGGTCTTCTTATTTGATGTCTGGAATTCATGAAAAAAAAATTCGACCATATCCGAGAAGGTCGTGTTTTATTGCTGTGCGATTTGACGTGGAATGACTCATATATTAATAGTAAAGTCATTGAATGAAAATAAATATTCGTATTATAAAACAAAGTAATTCTTCGGTAATTTGTTCTTCTTTGTGGTTCTTAAAAAGGAAATACTTTTAACCAAATACAGAGAAAACTACTTTTGTTTCATACTATATTGAATTTTACTTCTTTCCGTACTCCAAACCAGTACGTAAAACGGAACTTTACGTTATACATAGTGATTTATATAGAACTAACACATTTCTTTCTTTATTTATTTAAAAACGTATGATGCTAATCACAATTTGTTACACCTGAAATGTAGAGTATCTTTGAGAGACTACTAATCTCTATAGCAGATGTTGAGTAGTATATCGATATGATAGCCGTCCCAATTTTGTATTTAAAACATCGGCATCCTAATCAATTCAAATGGACAAAAAAGGAAAATGTAAATTAATGCTAGAAAAATATACTTACTTACTTACAAATGGCTTTTAAGGAACCCGAAGGTTCATTGCCGCCCTCACATAAGCCCACCAGCGGTCCCTATCCTGTGCAAGATTAATCCAGTCTCTATCATCATACCCCACCTCCCTCAAATCCATTTTAATATTATCCTCCCATCTACGTCTCGGCCTCCCTAAAGATCTTTTTCCCTCCGGTCTTCCAACTAACACTCTATATGCATTTCTGGATTCGCCCATACGTGCTACATGCCCTGCCCATCTCAAACGTCTGGATTTAATGTTCCTAAAGAAAAATATACAATGAAATTAAAAAAATAATATTCTGCGACAAGATATGGTAGCTATCAAAACGATAAAAATTTCTTGAAAAAAAAAATATATATACACTGAATAGGCTAATATAAGAGATGAATAGAGGTGGTGATTGATGATGTTCAATGAAGATTTTAAAATGGTTGATGCAATTGTCTGAAGAGTTTTTTCAGGAACCTTTCATTTTTTGAGAATCTCCAATGTAAATTTGGGAATTGTTCCTCGCGCACCAAACGTAAGTCCAATGACATTCCAATCTTGAATATTATAGGCCTATTTATGAGTGAGATCATCACAGCATGGAAGGTAAATAGCGCGCTTCTCTTCATGTACTTGCTTTATTTATTTATTTATTTATTTATTTATTTATTTATTTATTTATTTATTTATTTATTTATTCGGCTGGAAATTCACTTAATGATCAGTTTTTAACGTCAAATAAAGCAGGAGTTTTGAGTTCCTGTCACGAGATGCACAGATGTTTATTCTTTATTCTGTATATTTATTGCCAACAAAATTATTATTCTTTTAGAGATCCAGTTGTTTCCAATTTGTTTGCCAATCCCAGTATTCTGTTTCTTTGAGGAGGATTACAAACACCAAATTCTCTCTGGTATGCCCTTTGCGTAGCTGTAATGGAATTCGTAATCTAGTATTGCTTCCCAAGGAAGAGCCGCTGATTTAATGTGTACTGCATTTTCAGCGACTAAAACAAAATGTCGAAAACAGCTGCCAACAATAAGGAATTCGTGACTGGAAATCAAAACTCCTGCTTAATTTGACGTTAAAAACTGATCATTAAGTGAATTTCCAGCCGAATAAATAAAGAATTTCCAACATTTGCTATAGAGAATAGTAATCTCCCAAAGATACTCTACATTTGTGGTATAACAAATTTGGCTAGCATAATTCGTTTTGAAATAAAGAAAGAAAGAAATGTGTTGGTTCTATATAAATCACTCCGTAGTTACTTTCCGGAGTCCAGGCCTACCAACATATGAATACACCATGATAAACCTAGTACGAGAAGACTCAATTATTAGCATTTTCCAGTTCCTATATTCATGTTGCATTATGTATATATGATATAATTTTTATTTTACGCATTGTTATAAGTCAAACGGCGTTCCTCAAAATAAGTAATAAATTCTAAATTTGTCGTACTTTTTTGGACGTGTCTATATTTTTGGATGTTATTCCTGTAACCACAACTACGACTTCAACATATAATATATAAAAATAATAAACAAGCATAGCACAAAACATATACTTCAAATTTAATTATTTTTATGAAAACCTGTAGCCATGATTATTTTCAACAATTCTCTCCTGCTCGTCAACTGTTTCTTCTTGACCGGAACTATGGGCCCCGAAATGAACGTACTGTCTGCCTACATTTGGTGCATCTCCAACATACAATAATTAACAGATATTAAATATTTTTATGTGGTATGAAGCAAACTATTGTACGTAACTCCTTAAGAAAGAGTTTTAACGGTAATCGTCACGATATTCCGGACTCGCCTGACGTCTCGTCTGTAAACTCTTACCGTAAAGACTCGCTTTCTTTAGGAGTTACTAAATAACTATTACAATGTGCTTTATATCAGCTTGTTTAGCCTTCTGATAATCGCGGACCGGTAAAAGTTGGGGGAAAAATTTAGCATCAAGTTGTTTTCAGCGTTTACTTTTAAGGGGAGATTTACGTAAAGTCATATCTTATCAATGATTATTAAAAAACATATGAATTCCCCATTATCTCTGAAACTAGGTACTGGACTAAACAAATTTATTTTTCATAGAATGTCTATTCATTCCCGTTGAATTGATGAAAAATAACTGTCAACTATTGATTGAAAAAATATAGTATTTTATATAGGACCTGCCTATTTTAAACAAATTTCAGATATTTTGTTTCTATAAAGATTAATTAAAGATTAACTACGGCATTATAAGAAAATTTAACAACAGTAAATTCACAATATCACAGCAATGTCTGAAGTATGTGGTAAAAATTTTATGCAGATTTACATTTTTTTTTTTTTTAGAAAAGGTGGTTTAAATGTTAAAAAAATAACTGTTGAAGAAATGGCATTTCAAAGTGAATATTTAATGGTACTTATGTAGTAAAGTTATCTTCCCGCAATAGGAGTTCAACTCACGTAAGTTAACAAAAATATTATTTTTAATACATTTCCACCTTTTCTTATAAATAACATATTATCAGCCTCTCTTTACGCTCAAATATGTGCCCTGGACTTCTGTTACGACAAGAAAGAAGACGACTACTATATAACTGCCTATTTATTAAATATAAATTCACAAATATTTTTAAAATTAATCAAATACTTCAATAAATCAAACACCAAATTAAAGAGGACGACACATATATTCGAATAATAAAAATGCATGCAGTTCTGTGTTGTGTAACTTTCTCCATTTTCCTCTTAGCTCCAAATATTTTCCTAAGAACCTTATTCTCAAACACCCTTAACCTTTGTACCTCTCTCAAAGTGAGAGTCCAAGTTTCACAACCATTATAAAACAACCGGTAATATAACTATTTTATAAATTCTAACTTTCAGATTTTTTAACAACAGACTGGATGATAAAAGCTTCTCAACCGAATAATAACAGGCATTTCCCATGTTTATTCTGTGTTTAATTTCATCCCGAGTATCACTTATATTTGTTACTGTTGCTCCCAGGTATTTGAATTTTTCCACCTCTTCAAAGGATAAATTTCCAATTTTTATATTTTCATTTCGTACAATATTCTCGTCACGAGACATAATCATAAACTTTGTCTTTTCGGGATTTACTTCCAAACCTATTTGTTTACTTGCTTCAAGTAAAATTCCCGTATTTTCCCTAATCGTTTGTGGATTTTCTTCTAACATATTCACGTCATCCGCATAGACAAGCAGCTGATGTAACCCGTCCAATTCCAAATCCTCTCTGTTATCCTGGACTTTCCTAAGGGTATACTCTAGAGCAAAGTTAAAAAGTAAAGGTGATAGTGATCTCCTTGCTTTAGCCCACAGTGAATTGGAAACGCATCTGATAGAAACTGAGTCAAATGGATACTATACCAAACGATAAGTAGTCTATGCCAAATTTAATGAGTAGGCAAACTGTGAAGCACGTAAAAATACTGTATGAAGAAAAAATATGTATATTAATAATGTATTAAAATTTTGTATGTCAATTTTGAATATGTCAGATCTCGTGTAGGTGAAAAGTAGTATGTTAATGTCCACACCTGTGGAGTAACGGTTAGCGGTCTAGCCGCGAAACCAGGTGGCCCGGGTTCGATTCCCGGTCGGGGCAAGTTACCTGGTTGAGGTTTTTCCGAGGTTTTCCCTCAACCGAATATGAGCAAATGCTGGGTAACTTTCGGTATTGGACTCCGGACTCATTTCACCTGCATTATCACCTTCATCTCATTCAGACGCTAAATAACATAAGATGTTGATAAAGCGTCGTAAAATAACCTAATAAAATAAAAAAAGTATGTTAATCAGCCCGGTACGACAAAAATCTGTTAACAGAGTAGGAAGAAGAGCCATTTATCGACTCAAATGAGATTTATGAGAGGAATTGCTGGACATATCTTACAAGATGAAATAATAAATAAAATAGTAAGACATTATATAAGACAAGAACCGAACATATTACATTTTAGTGTGGATTACAAGACTGAAATTCTTTGTCAATTTTTATGATTAATTTTCTCAACCTCGCCATTACTGATGTGCAGTGCTTCTGTTGAAAATAACAGGCAGTTATTTATAAGTATTTATATATTTATTAATTCGTCATTTCTACTGTATACGTATATTATACGGAGTATGTAGCAGAATTATCTTTACATTCTACGACAACGTAGAATCACGGATAATTGCAAGGGAAAAATTGTCTACTTGCAATTTATTTCGTTTACATTAGTTATTCTTATTTTTTACAAATACAGAATGTACTTGAAATTCAATAGTATTCGCAGTCTGTTCTTTGTGTTTTTATCGCCCACTTACAAACCAAAAATGACCTCTAACGTTTATGTGATACTGTCAATATAAACATTATGAAATAACAACAGAGTTCATACTTACAGTTTAAATTACACCTGAATTAATCTGCTTTTACTTTCATAGCATGAATTGGTACATACACAGCTGATTAATCATATTGGGTTCATGGTTTGTATTCTGTATGTTAATTAGTTCCGGGTCTAATTGGAGGATTAAAATTAATTTATTGACTTACAATTTACTCGCACCTTAAAAAGTTGTATATGACTGATCTCCAAGAAATAAGGCGAAATACAGTAACAGAATATAAGCACAGGAGAGTAAGAGATACGAGTATAAGAGAACAGATAAACTATAATAATTAATACATAATATTACAGATTAAATATAGAGAAAATAAGTTTTGGATCATTCTATTCATAGATTCCGTGAAGTCGTGAATAATAAAGCCTAGTTGAAAAAAAAAAGTGTCTGATGTGAACTACACAATACTTATGTTGGCTCGTTATCTTTATTTTGTGACGTACGTAAAGAATAATTTTTCGTCCTACAGAATATATCTCTTATGGTAACAATGATTATTACTTACTTACAAACGGCTTTTAAGGAATCCGCAGGTTCACTGCCGTCCTCACATAGGCCCGCCATCGGTTCCTATCCTGTGCAAGATTAACCCACTCTCTATAATCATATCCCACCTCCCTCAAATCCATTTTAATATTATCCTCCCATCTACGTTTGGCCTCCCCAAAGGTCTTTTTCCCTCCGGTCTCCCAATTAACACTCTATATGCATTTCTGGTTTCGCCCATACGTGCTACATGCCCTGCCCATCTCAAACATCTGAATTTAATGTTCCTAATTATGTCAGGTGAATAATGCAATGCGTGCAGTTCTGCGTTGTGTAACTTTCTTCATTCTCCTGTAACTTCATCCTAGCTATTATTTCAAAACGAAACCTGCAATAATTAATTACGATGTCCAAAACTATCTTCCACCGACCAAATTATGTGGTTTTGACTTCCATTTTTTTTCTTTTTTTAGTCCATATTCCCTTTTCCTCTCTTTTTTAAAAACATCTCTTATTTGGTCCTTTTTTGACAGAATATCGCAAACATTTAAATAATTATCCTATATTTTTTCCGTTAGGCCTATAACTTCCTGAGCAAGCGAAAATAAATATCGTTCCTCTTCTGATTCCAGACATTGAAAAACTAAGAAAGTGTGCTGATTTAGAGTTCAGAATGAAAAGAAAATTTTCACCTCTGGTTTCAGTTGATGTTGAGTGGCATTTTCTGTTTATAAAGACATTCTGCATTCAAAGAGGCAGAATCATATTGAAATGTTGAATGTGATCAAATAAAACACTTTCCTTATGTTGTGAAGCGATAAATATAAGCTTGTGTGTGCTATGTGCTGAAGCATGTTTTCAATTAAAATAGTACCCTTTTGAGGGAGTAATATTTATTTATTATTTATTTATTTATTCTGGTGTAGTTAAGGCCATCAGGCCTTCTCTTCCACAACACCAGGAATACAAATACAATAATAGAAATAAACAGAAAAAAAATACACTATATACAAAGTAAAGCTACACAAGAAATAAAGAGAGAGAGAAAAAACACTATAAACATAGTCCTTTTTGAAGTTCTTTTTTGACTATATCAAATACAACACTCTGTTGTGAAGAGATAATTGTAAGATTGTGCGTGCCATGTATATCCTTGAATGTGCTGAAGTGTGTTTCGGCGAGTAGTATTGTCCTTTTTCAAGCCCTTTTTTTGGCTATAACTGTCCCTTTTTTGTCCTTCTTGATGAAAAATTTTCCCTTTAAAATCCGGTCTCTACTTATTATAGTTATTTGCAAATATGGTTGTCTTTATATATTTCATATTTCATCACCTCAAAATGTTTTGTGTGTATAATATTACAACAAATACTATTAGTTCAGAAAATACCCTCTGAGAAGAGAGACGTCTTATCTTTTCGTTTTATTATTAGGAAAAAATCATTAGCGTTTCCTATATACAGAAGCGAGTTTCCTTGCATTATTGGAGGAACTTTTTAATGTTGAGCCAACATCAAAGGTGTGCAAGAGCTGACTAGCGATTTTTCATTTCTGTTATTTTTTAATATCTACGTTTCGCTGGGACTTCTCCAGATCCTAAGGCAAACATGGGGAAGCGGCGGACGATTGTGCCGTTTCATATATTTTTAAAGCTCCTGTTTCTGAGAAGCTTTCCCCCAATTAAAGGACATGCTTATATGACATGCATAAGGCAGCTACTGTTGCGTTATATTTTATTTTTACTGCTACTACGTCAGTGTAGGAAAGGACAGAAGAAGCCAGTCTGCTGAAAAAAATCCTAACTTTTGTGGCAATTAACAACCTCAATTCCTCCCAGTATTTTCCTCTTAGCTTTTTAGTCCTACAGGAGAAAAATATTTGTGATGTTATTCCCTTTCCCTTGGAGATTTAAGAGAATTAATTTCTGGTCTCATAAATATATCAGAAATGTCTAACAGAAATACGAGAGAAATTTCCACGACCTTATCTAAACAGCACACTACTCTGGTTTTAGATTTTACTTTTTTGTTCACTTCTACATTTTATCACCGCTAACGTTTCCTGAGGAATCAATCTAAGAGAAACATATCTTGAGAAATAATGAGATTAAATAAATCTTAAAAAATAATCTTGGTAAGTTTCATGTACTCTATTAAACACTATCTATCAAATGGTGTGGCTATTTAGCAATGCCATTGTAATAGAACGATAACAAGTTTTAAGAAGGAAACCATTCCGACACGAAACAACTGCAGATTGTCATACATAAATTGTCTGAAACTAAACATTGTAATCTTTACACTTGAATCACTAAGATTATCATTATCACATTTCATTGAGTTATATTTTATTTAACTGGGTTATTTTACGACGCTGTATCAACATCTCAGGTTATTTAGCGTCTGAATGAAATGAAGGTGATAATGCCGGTGAAATGAGTCCGGAATCCAGCACCGTAAGTTACCCAGAATTTGCTAGTACTAGGTTGAGGGAAAACTCCGGGAAAAACCTCAACCAGGTAACTTGCCCCGACCGGGAATCGAACCCGGGCCACCTGGTTTCGCGGCTAAACGGGCTGATCGTTACTCCACAGGTGTGGATCATTGAGTTATATATTCACGAATTTTCACACAGTATTACACTGTTTTTATCTTTTCCAGACGCCATATATATCAACTGTGAAATTCCGAGATGGCATAATTTCTTTCACTCCTATCTTCCATGTTGTCCACTGTATAGTTCTTTTCCGTCTTTCTGAGGGCACCCAATGGTAAATAGATACAAGTGATTTTACAAAATTTAACGTAAACCAATTCATGCATTATAATTGCTCCAAATATTAGTTTGCTATTATTTTACAAAAATGTGTGGTTAAAATTGATATGAATATGAAAAGGTACAAATCATTTATAACATTTTATTAATAATATGTGCAATTACTTTTCAGCAGACTTACGTCAGGTTCAATACGTTTTATTTCCACCCCATTTTAAAGGGGACTAGATTCTAGCACTAATAATCGTATTATTACAAAGATACAAAGGAAAATTCCTTAAAAATACTGTATGTTGTTTCTCTATAGGATACGCAAGAACTTCCATAACGTTTCTCGTAGGAATTGCATCTAGATACAATTCCGAACTGTTAACTATATTACAAGTGTCAGCGATACTCCGTACTTGGGCCAAAATTAAAGTTACTTTTCACCAAATTGTGAGGTTGAACTGGTTGAAACATAATATGACATCAACAATAAAAAGTCTTTATCGCAAAATTTCAAATGAATAAAGTGTCTTCTATCCTTTTCCTTACAAAAGGTAAATAGTTTAAAGTTCTTAAGGTATGACTTAACAGTTAAGAATCAACCTTATAAATTTCACTTTCAGCCTAAAATTTGTAATTTGACCACACAGAACATTGAAAGAAATTAAGTTAACTGCAGTAAAACAAATCAGTTCTGTTAACAATATATCCTGTAAGAAAAGAAAGTAATTGCTAGTGTAACGTTTCTTTTCAACTGCTCTAATAAAATTTCTGTTGCAACCGTTATAGATTCATGCTCATTTCCTTTAAATTGCTGAACTTAAGTTACTGCAGGGTCTACAGTAAAATATCTCATGTGACTAGTGTTTCGAGTATAAAAAAACTATAGGCCTACTTATGTTTATTGTTAAAAAAGTTGTGTATTTTATCATTAATATTCTCTTATTAATTTTATAGAAAGTTAAGGTTATGTTGTGAGAAGTTCAAGCTCTACTGTGATAAATAGGGTTTAATTAAAGAAATCACGTCAACAGGTTAAACATTTTTAAAGCTAGTAGTGTTGGACGACTTCTAGATTTGAGCGTTTTTCAAGATTTATTTTAAAATTTTAGCTATATCTTTCATTTTAATAATAATAATAATAATAATAATAATAATAATAATAATAATAATAATAATAATAATTAAAATTTGTGAATTACACTGGGAAACAAAATGTTTGTTGTATCGATATCAACATTTGTTCTAACCTAATTTGAGTGTGCTGATTTCAAATCTGAATTTAATTTTTTGGTCCTAATGTTTGTTCTTCAACATGCAATTAAATATTTCTTTAGGGTTGGATGTCAACTTGGTTATCATCTTGGCGAAGACAGTCTTCATGTATTCATAAAAACGTGTACATACATCATAATATTCGTTGCAATTTGAAGACATGGCAAAATAAAATAACTTATCTGGTGTGTTAAACATGTGTTTAATACAGTAAAAATATGACTATAAATTTTAATATTTTTTCTTGAAAATAGCATGTATGTCTACATATAGACAGCAGGTAATGCAAGAAAAGTTATATGGATGGCATGAGAAGTTGAAATAAGATTTTATTTAGGCAAGAATTTTCGCTTTTAGCTCTTGCTCAGAGCAATCTCGTTTGATGTTCCAGCAATAGTCTACCATCACATTCTTGTTCTATCGCCCTTGAAACTATCTTCCATCATCTTCAGGTCTTCATGGAAGCACTGCCTTGTTTAACACTAACATTCATATACAGGGTGTTAAAAAAGTATCCAATATTTTAGGAGGTGATAGTATGCATCAAAACAAGAAAATAATGTCTAATAATCATGGGTCCTACAACACATACTTTATAAGGTCTGAACACTTGTTCATAGGAGGTGCTCAATGTGACGTCCATCCATGACATTTCTCTGCCCTACAATACAGCAGACTACCAGATAATCATACTGTAGTTGACACCCCTGCTATGGAATACTGATACGTCGCAAGGAATACTGAAAACAAAAATCTGGTTGCGGATCTGAGCGGGGTTCAGCAGAGATGGTGTTGTGAATTTTCGTAATCAGCATGTGTAGGCTGATGAAGATCTCCATGAAGTTGAAGAAACAAGGCATCAGCACCGATTCTCAATCAACTTATGGGCAGGCGTTCTTGGTGATAGATTAATAGGGCCACACGTGCTACCACAGAGATTAACTGGGGCTCGTTATCAGGACTTTTTTATTAACGTATTAAAACAAATTTCAAAGAGTGGCAGAGGAATAGTGTGAGTAGTTACTTCCCTTCCTCCATTGCATACATCGCTGACTGGTAACATAGTTTACTAATCACACTTGAGATATACGCAACATTTATTCTTCCTCTGACACATATCGTGAAATGAGATGTACTACCTGATTGTAGTTGTATCAGCTAGAACTCAATCAGAGGTAGGTTAATGTATATGGAAATGAAATTAATGAGTGGCATGATGCTTTAGACCGCGATGTTACGGCGCGGAATTATGTCGAAATGGTAAAGGAAACGAAGAAAAAGAGCATGAGAAGAAGGAAATCGAAATTTAACTTCGTCTAACTTCCAGTTAGAGTTCTCGTATCAATTCGTTTTATTATTATCCTTCTTCAAATTAATTAATTAATTAATTCTTTCATTTAACCGTAAGTTTCTGCTCAAAGACAGGTCTTCCACTGCAAAACCAGCATTCTCCAATTTTTACCATTTCCCGCCTTCCTCTTAGTCTCCGCATATAATTCATATATGTTAATGTTGTCCATCTTCTGATTTCTTCTTCTCCCCTGAACTTTTCTCCTGTTCGCCATTCCTTCCAGTACATCCTTCAGCAGGCGCATCTTCTTAATCATGATCCAGCAATTTTCCTTTTGAGAGAAAGCTAACATTCAGATTTACCTACACCTGCATTCCATTTCTTTGTTTGAACTCGCACTTTATGATATGACACTTGATGAGAATTCTTGAACGTAAAACACAAGACTTTCATCCAAAAATGTTACAATGACAAGGATCAAATAATTATATTTCAAGAGAAAAATAAATCCACGAACAGTGTCGGTGTAAAGATAATCTTATTGTTCATTACAAGTATATGCTATTAATATGCCATATGACCTTTGACCTAAAACAGAAGTGTACGTTGCCACAATTGTATCTAGGGTTCTCATCAGAAGAAACCTTCAAAATATCCCTCCTCTTTTATTCTCACCATCATCATTTTTTATATACTTCATGTCCCAACCTCCCCCTCCCCTTTCATTTCTCTTTACAACCACCCTATTTTCACCCAACGGCAATCTCTTCTCTTTCCTTCTTTACCGGAGGGTGATTAAGACTCGGTGCGAGGATAAGAGATAGAAAGAGTAAGAATAGGATTAAAACGAACGAGTGCAACAAAGACAAAGAGATGTTGTGAGAGGGAGGAATTGTAGGCTGAGAAAGAGAAAGGCTGAGTTCGTTTCAGCCATTTCGCTTAGTCGTAGTGGTAGAAGGCTCCTGCTTGCACGGAAAGATTTATGCCGGCGAAGTACATTATCTTGTAGTCTCAGTCGGCTAATTACCGACTATGATACCACATTAGCCTGCGGGCGTTGGTTGAGACCGGGGGATTCACAGAGATAACCGACCCTGTGCTTCTAGAGGGTGGTGTAAGGGGTTGAGAGGGTAGGTACGGGTGAAGAGAGAAGGTAGGGGTCGCGGAGAGAGAGTTTACCATACTACTGAGACGATAGAGGACGGTTTAGGTTCACAGAGCAAGATAGAGACCAAGAGGGTATATATGTATGAAAGAGAGAGATTGGGGGAGGAAGAGGGAGGGACGGCAAGCAAAAAGACGCCAGTACCCATACATAGACACCAAATCGAGATCGCATCCCCTCCTCTCTGCTTCTTCCACCATCCGACCCGACCTAAACGTATCGTTACCGAATATGACGCTTAAATACATTGCCTTCGCCACAATATAGGTCAGAGGGCACAAAAATTTGGCCTTGCCAAGAATTAGTAGCTGGTTAGAGCGATAAGTGGCCAGCCATTCATCCTGTACCTTCAAATGAACACAGAAGTAGAGAGAAAAAGTATCAACTTCGAATATTTACGGTAAATGTGCCAAAACTCATATTGGAAAATTAATTTGAGAAAGACTTAAAATATGAGATAAAGAGTGTATGTTCTATTACAGGGTGTAAACCTGTAAGCCAGCAGACAGAAATATAAAATTTTAGAACGAAATCTAAGGAGTAAAATATTAGCATAAGGGAAGAATGTTTCTTATCGGATGTTCAAATAACACTATGAAATGAGAGATTATCTTGCGTCGAAAAAAAATTGATCATATCCTGATGAGTTCGGGAATTCGTTATGGAATAAAAAATAGGTTGCAGCCGCCAAATTACTCTTCAAGGAACGACCACTCTTATAAATTGAGGGAAAGAAGGCAGAGGACGGACACTGGAAAGTTTCCTTTTCTCAATCGTACTATCAGGGACTGGAATGCTTTACCTGCAGACTTACTAAAGGCTTTACCAACAACCAAAAATGTATTTAAAAATAGGCTTAAAGGCTTTCCTAATAGACGATAATTATACACAGTATTTAAAAGGTGTAATCGATATTTTGTTATTGAAGTGTTCTATCAGTGAAGTGTGTTGTGTCAGTGAAGTGTGTTGAGTAAGTGAAACGTGTTCCTGTCAGTGAAGCTTCATAGTTTATAGTGGCAGTGCAAAGTATTTGAACAGTGAAATGTTTTTGACGTGTTAGTGAAATCAGGATAGAATCAGTGAAATGTGTCGTAGTTCCAGTGCAGTGAGTGAGTTGACAGTGAAATGGGTGTAGTGTTGAAAGGTACTTGTGCAGATATGAACATATCATACTCGTGGGGTTTAGTTCGAACATAGATTTAAGGTACAAATTAGATTTACTTTAAATGTTATTTTAACCGATCGTGCTTCATTTAATTTAGGATGTTGCCTGTTGTTGTTGTTGTTATTATTATTATTAGTATTAATTATTAGTATTATTATTAATTGTATTTTTTATTAATTGTGTTTTTTATTGTCTTTATTGAGTGTAATTAGTTACCACTGCCACCGGGTATATACCCATTGCAGTGTGAATACATACATACATACATACATACATACATACATACATACATACATACATACATACATACATACACCACACAGTTGCAGAAAATCCAGGGAAAAGCTCCCCCCCCCCCTCAAATATAGTCGCGACGCTGTTATTCCCGGCGTGACTCCTCCTCTTTGCTTACGTGTTAGGAATAGAAGGCTCTATAAAGTCTAGGTAGGTAGTATCGTTCGCCATTTTGTTCTTTCGTTGCCGAGCTACCATACGAGGAATCTATTTGCCACATCGTTAAACATTATTATGTCGTAGCTCCTATGATAATAAATCAAACGCATTGTAATTCAGCAAATAACTGAGCGGCAAAAAACGTCCTGTGTGCTTTTTGCGAACGCCAACGAAAGAGCCAAAATGGCGGGCGATTATATTAAGTATTTATCGAGCCTTAAGAAATGAATAATGTCTTCATCAGCGAATCACAAGACGCACACGTTTAAATGTAGCCGACCTGCAACGCGATTGGCTGCCGGAAATTAGAGCGACGGGACTATAGTTTCGACGTGAATACGTCTAAAAGTTTGGTCCATCCCATTCATTATAACACGAAAAGAAACTTATTATTTCATTTTACAGAATCCAAAAGTTCAACGGCTGCTGGTATGAAACATGGCTTCAACTATAGCTTAAAACTATACAACAAATTAATTTCTCAGTACCCTGTTTTAGCTAACATAAGTATAACTAAATTTAAACTGAAAATTAAAAAAAAAAATAAGGGAACTTAACACAGGGTTATATAACACCGTTCTGCATAGATTTTGTTGTTTTGAAATAAATTAGCGTTTCTGAATCACATATTCACAGTGATTGCAAAAATGAAATCCGTTTTCGCGTACCACGTCAGAATTTTTTACAATTCAATATTTTATGTTTTCAATATTTTTCATTTCATTGTTTTCATACATTCTTCTTCGGAATATATAACTTATTTATTTCACGTGTTAAAATAGGTTACATTGTTCTACACACACCCTTTTTGACTCAACATTACACACTACACAAACACACCCCCACAGGAAGCACAATCAGAAGGCGCGAAAAGCAGGACCACCCAGTTCTGAGGATAGCCTACAACAGGCTGAAATTAGTCAACAAGGTAATCTATTTTAACAAGTGAAAGAAAGAAATTATAGTGCATATTCCGAAGATATATAGCGTTAAAAGTTGTGTAATCAAGATGTATATTCTTCTAATTGGTGTAAATAGTGGATAGGGCATATTTTTGTTTCTTAAAATGTCAAATAACTGAAATGTCTTCTAACTTAATCGAATGCCTTTTCATAGTCCAGAAAAAGAAAAGAAAATGTGTTTCTAAGATAAGCCATCTAATAGTTAGTGGTGATGATGATGATCATCATGATGATGTTGATGATGATAATAATAATAATCGACAGCCCATAAAGGTACAACGCCAACAAGCCGGCTGCTGGCCTCAAGATCATCCAACCAGTACGAGAATAACATGTAGTTAGGAACCGGATTTCACTACCTGCAGTGGACCCCCACATTCATCACGATGTTGAATGGACACCAGTCCCATACAGCGTATTCCGAATCTCACCTGACCGGTGGACAATAATGACGTCACGCTGCAGCGAAATAGGAACAAAACAGCTGGAAGGATCGATGGCTGTCATGGCGACTGTATAAGTTCTTGTCTGTGCTACACTAGCAAAATTTTGAAAAAAATTCCGTACTGCCATCTCGTTCAAAGAAAAGAGAGCATAAACAATTTATTTCTTGAACCGGCAGTAATAACTGGTCCGTTGACATGTTCACTCATACGTCATTAACATATTGTTTTTACGTTGTGCTCATTACAAACAATACATCAGAACTAAAGCAGAACACACCGCCATGACACAACAGCGCACGATGTCATTCGTCTGCTAATTCCCGCCCTATTCAAGAACTAATCAGATTCACTGATGGCGGCTGATGGAGACTGCCACCACTTCTGCAAGCTGATGGCACCGGTGCGACACCGGTGGAGCATCAGTGATTCCATCGGTGAAATTCGGAACACCGTGATGCCATCAGATTGCTCAGCGCTGAGATTCGGAATACGCCCATAGATTGGCCGAAAATTTTTTTCCTTCAAGAAAGGTGAACCACCGCTCATTCCAAAAGACGAGTCCACGCATGACGCCGTAGGCCACGACGCTACGGCGAGGAACATCATAGCCTTATAGGTCAAAATTTGAGTCTTACTTGGTGAGATTTAAAAATTAAAAATAGTTCTGTAGTACGGGGTTAATAAAGTGATGTATTGAGTACTGTAAATCATCTTCATTACTGCTCCAAAGGGCTCGATTATCTGCATATAACAAAGCATCCAATGTTTTGTGTCCAGTAAGAAGGAGTTGTATATAATTTTGGTAAGATTCAACGTGCACCAATGAGTAACCGAAGAACTGAATTAACTACAACGTCATCACGAAATTATGAGATAAAGTTAGAAATTGCCTTTGAATTTTGAATGTTGACAGGAAATAGAAAATTAACAATTGTAATTTCCGTATGCATATAATGAGGTAAAAACTATTCTCTGTTGCAAATACTTCAGTTGGAGCCAAACAAGTTGAAAGAATTACAGAAAAAGTCTTTTCAAGCGCCATTAAAAATTCATAAAAATTTAATAGAATTGCTGAATATATGGGAGGGTTATATGCAGTCTAGTTATTTATGAACAAGGAAAATTGTTTCAAAGTTGGAATATTACAGCAAAATCGATGTAAATAATTAATGTAAAATTGTATGTAATCGTTTGTGACTTGGCTTTCTTTTCGGATACTTTTGTGACAAAGTTTAAAGTTTACCCTACAGTAACAATTTTCTTCAATGACGAATACTTTGTTTCTTTACTACGTCATCACAGCATATTTGAGACAACTGTTGCTTTATTGAACTTAGTTGAAGCTCAATTCAATGTTATTTAAAAGTACGTTACTAAGGAGGCAACTAATTACAGGTTATAAAGTTACGATTATTAAAATTTTAATGTAGTATGTACTCCTTTCTCAAGCAGGAAATGGGTGCTAACCTTAGCAACTCCATATTAATAAAGGTATAGTTTCTTAGATCCTGTGCAAAAAATTATCCTAAGTTTGACCGAAAACATTTCAAAATAAATTTAGATTCACATTAAGTAGGATTCTCCACATTACTAATGCGCAAATTCCTGAACTGTGCAATACCGAAGCGGCGTACGTAATTCCATGCACGCTAAACCGGTTCTTAACCAAAGAGGTACCGTAATGCGTTAGGATGGTAAGGATGAGTGAGTTGAATTGGCTGTTGAAACAAAGTGAAATAAATCATCTATATAGTAAGTAGCTTTAATACTTTATATAACTGAATTATTTATTCAATGGACATTCCTTTTATTTTAATTATCTTAACTGGAGTTAAAATGCCTGTACACTTAAAAATGAACACAAAGCAAAGTAATGCTCTCCTTCAAAACTATATTAAAATAAAAATAAAGTTTTGTCTAAAACAAAGATATCTAATAATACATACATATCATACCGGTACTCGTGGTTTATACAGTAAAAGCCCGACATAACGCGGTTGTTGAGGGACATACTTCACCTCCGCGTTATAACTTTTCCGCTGTATCTCTCGAAAGGTGCCAGTAAAGTGACATAACTTCTAAGTTAGTGTTATTTTTTACATAACCTCTAATCCAGTGGTCGTCAGCACTCGCTGAAATGGGTAGGTTGCATGGAGGGTAAGGAAATATGCTCCGTCGTGCACAAGGGTTAGGGAGACAGCATACCCGCTAAAAGCCACGAATGCACGCTAGGGCACTGTCTTGTCCGCTGGTAAGAGACGCAAGCCCGACGGTGCAGTGTTCTGATGACCGCTGTTCTAATCATCCCTTCTGGGATGTAGCATACATGTGATAAACTTGCCTTTGATTACCCGTTCGTCACATGATCAATTATTGGCTTCTGCAGTCAAGTCTCCATTGTATACTTAACGAGTTTTAAATAGTTAAGAATTTCATTCAGTTTACAAAACTATTAAAATTCAAAACATTTATAGTCATGCGGAATTACTGTAATATGGAGCTGAAAATTATACGGAATTCCCTCCAAACTCGAGAAAGGGTTGGTGAAAATTGTAATACAGAGTCGTTTTATGCAGACTAATTCAGTGTTTAAGAATTTCAGTGATAATTATGTCTTTTCTAGAGGGACATGTTTTCCACCGCGTTATATCTGAATCCCCGATATATCAGACCGCGCTAAATCGGGCTTTTATTTTAGTAGGAATAAATAAATTCACTTCTATCGCAAAATTTATAGGATTTCATGATCCACCCCTACAACATCTACTTGCTGAGTAATATGTACAGCCTTGCGTTTGGTTACTTTGAATAAAAGTTAGGTGTACATGGAACATACTAGCTTCGCTCTTCGAATCAGACCTGTTCAAGGCTGTAATGAGGCCGTCTTCTTGCTCCTTTTTCATATGTTTACATCTGCTTATTCGTATAGGCATTGAAAAATGAGAATAGCATTCACTACAAAAAATACAGTCATGTGAATTTAACAATAAACTAAACATTTATTTAACGCTACCTTAAGGTCAACAGAAAATTATTCTCACAATAAGTAAAACGCATCTAGATTTTAGAGACTTTCTGTTTCATAGTATATTTTTCATCCAAAAAGTAAAAACCTAGGCTCATTATATTCTCTTACTTACAGAGTTTTAGATTTTTAAACGAAATAAATATATTTTATCAAAGTGAAAATGGTTTTGGAAGTAAATAATATGACGACTTAGTGAAAGGATTAAAATTTGATATTCAAACTAAAAATAAGATAATATTGAAATATATTAAACATATTTCGGATATATAAAATACATTCCGGCCTTGATGTTTCAATTTTCGTTCATTTAGAAATGTATGTAGGTTCTATATTTCTTTCCATGTATTACCATCTCTAGTGACAGATTATAGAATTTAATTATAAATATATGTTTTACATGTAAACCGTGTAACTGGACACAGCGTATGCATGTACTCACCTATAAATAAATAAGAAATAAATAAATGAATAAATAGATAAATAAATAGATAGATAAATAAATAGATAAATACACAGATAAATAGATAGAAACATAGACATGAATGAATGAATGAATGAATGAATGAATGGTGGAAATTACAATAATACAATAAATCATAGTAAAAACAAAATTATTTACATTAACCAATTGCTCCTTGTTTTCTTTGGGCATGTTGACGCCTTAATCATTGAATAGCAGACCTGAATTGTGTGCCTGAGATTGTGTCGCTAATCTAGGTATTCCCCATACACAATAATTCTACTGTAGCGGGTTGCTTGGTAACTCGAGGTAACCAAACGGAAAACTCTACTAATATATGTTTATAATGGCGCTCTCTATATAATTCCCTAACAGTGATAAATAATATCTTTTTCACAAACTGAACAATGTGCCAAGTTTTCTACCTCCAAAAATAAATAATCACTTCCACACAGAAGACTGAACTGTGACCCTGAGCATCGTTCAACATAACTCTGCAACTGCCTCTCAGAAGGTCTGTTTATGTAAAATATTGATCGATTACGGACTTTAGGTAGCTCGCTTTTCAAGAGCTGCAATATATTATGTTCGTCGATCGCCGACTTTAGTGAGGAAAGAAAGTCAAGAGCGCCTGAGGTTAGGCAATCTTCAGAACAATGGACGTGAGTGAAAGCATTCAGTACACGCGGCAAAAATGCACACGAATGCCCATCTCTCCTCCATATGTTTTTCTCATCTGAAAATTCCTCTGTGCTTTCGGATACATTACATCACATATACATGCCGTCACACATACACATACGAGATGTTTCTCTGGAAATGATTACACATTTTCTGATGTGAAAATAATTACCAAACAGAGAAATTTTTATTAAGGAACCAAGATAATATGCGTGTTTTTTGAATTCCACAAAAAACGGTATATTAACATTACAGGTCAAGTAATAAAAATAATGGGGTAACTACAGAAATCACATTGTTTTTCTCTGCCAGACTCAATTTATGGAGTATCTGCCTGTAAATTTGCAAGCCTAATTATAGTCTAATAATAAAAAAGCAACTAAAGTCAAATAATTTTACGTAAAACAAACACATAGAGATGGGGAGAGGGGATGCATATGAGTTATACAACACAATGTAGAAACTCTGTATTGAATGCGTAAAATGAACTCTGTATATAAAAATCATTTCCCTGTTTCAATATTCATTACGCCAGTTCTCTCCACCACAGTACACAACGCCCGAGCTCGCTGTATAGAGGGTTGCCGGAGAAGCCAGGGGGATGATGCTGCTGCTGCTACTATCTATCTGTAACCACGTCTTGACAAACAGCTGAGCTGTGGGATGCGGAACTGTCTCTGCTGCATTTTTTAAGTTGCAAACCGCAGCACAGTGGCAGAAATAATCATCAAGTATTGAAATATAATGAAAAATATTTATCTTCAAACGTACGATGATAATTAGAGACGGTAAATTTTCGCAATAAAGATAAATGCGAAATATGTCAATGCTGTCAGAATAACTAATTTATGTTTAAAAATATATTCAGTATATTAGTTTAGTTTTCTAATCCGCGTTAAAAAGCGAAATGTGTTTCTGCGAAATAAGAGCGAAATTACATTTTATGAGTATGTGCTTTCTACAAAAAAATCACTCGTAATGACCTTTCCACATACAAATTCTTACATTTTTTTACCTTTTCGTATTAGATTTTACAGTATGAATAGCACGCCGTGCTCTACCTGTGATACCATTCCCTGATGACGATCTTCCGTACCTCAGATCTCTCGAGTCATCGGGACTCCTGGGGATAGTCTTCAGTTTTAGAAGATTCAAGAGTAGTCTAGAACTGTCACGACCGCAATCTAGCTTGTCTTTGTATGCCATGAGAATACTATGTTGCAGCAGACGAAAGAGTCAGTACCGTACCAGAAAAACACAAAAAAAACACAGATAAATGCCGTGTTTAAGAACCCGAGGTGATAATGGAGAAGGACTGCTGAGAGTGCTGGTTGTATGATGAGGAGAGAGAAAAAAGGAAAAAACCCGAGAAAATGCCCACAACTTTGGCTTCGTCCACCATAGAGATATCATATTCACCTGAGCAGGGAATTGAAAGTTGGACAGAAACAACAAATAAATTACATTGATTTAAAATTGAAGTAACACTGTGAAGAACAGATCATTACCGACAGAAATCTGTATGTATTCATAAAATAATTGAGCTGCATTTGATTATTTAAGTAGTTGCTGTGAATTTTATGAAATTAAATTACTTACAAATTTTTATTTAGCAATCCCGCTATTTTGTACGAGTACTTTGAACGTATTAGAAAATGAAACTTTATATTAAAATAGCCTAGTAGCAGAATTTCATTGAAAAATATTGCATTCTACAAATTTTCGGTTCATATATTCTGTAATAATCAATGTTACCAACATAATCTCAATGTAGCGGTTTTCAGTCCTAGTTTCTTATGATATTTTGAAAATATTTCCAAGATGCCTAGTTTCATAAAATTATAAGAATAAAGAAACGTGCAACGTATAATTTATTGATATTTTAATTAATAGCGAAGAATATTACTTATTTACAATTCTGTTGCCTTCAAACAAGTTGAAAGATATTTTATAGATATCATATATAATGGATTACAGGTAATTAAAGAGTGGTTTGATTCAAATTTTCTTTCCTTAAACACATCCAAAACAACTGTTGTTCCATTTTCACTAAGGTCCAGTGGTCTTCAATCTCCTCAATCTTCTTTCAGGCTCAAAATTCATCATTCAGATTGTTCTTCTCAAAATTGTGGATGTCCCATATTAACCGAATCCTCAGAAGTTAAGTATTTAGGCATTACAATCGAACAACATTCACGATGGAATAAACATATTACATATTTATGCAATAGATTACTTAAAACAATCTATATCTTTGTTATACTTCGGTCATGTTTACCAACTAATATTTACGTCTCATTTATTTAGCTTTATTTCCATCCATTCTCCAGTGTGGAATTTTAGGGTGGGGACATGCATGTATTTCTAATCTCACTCCACTAGTACTTATTCAGAAAAGAATAATTAAAGTATGTCTTAATAAACCAATTGATTACTCATCCGAGCTTTTGTTCACTGATTTTAATGTTTTGAAAATTAAACAGATTTATTATATTGCCTTATTAATCTTCATACATAAAAATCGTAATAAATTCAAATTGTATCATCATAAATATGGAACTAAGAGATCCGATTTTATACGACTAAAGGAACCAAAGTGTCTCACAAGCACAGCTCTGAGCCATGGTACCTACTTTGGTCCAAGGTTATACAATAAAATAATTGATGAATACCAAAATTTGGAAAATTTTAGTATCAGAAATTTAAAAAATAGCGTTAGGAATTTAATTTTTAAAGAATATATATTGATTTAATATGTATATGTATTTGTATGACTTAAATTGTTAAAATTGAGATTGTATTTTTAAATTTAATTTATTCCTGTAATTTTTTTTTCTTGACCCAGTTTGTGTCAAATAATTATCTTTGTTTGTGTTTATCTTTGTGCTTAGACATCTCCCTGAGCACGAGTTTTTACTCCTTCAGGGAAGAACTAAGATTATATTTTTGTACATGTTATTTTACTAACAATAAACAATAAACAATATTCATCTGAGTAGGGAAATGAAAGTTTGGAAAACAAAGAAATTACATTAATTTAAAACTGAAGTAACACTATTGCACTTAAAACAATCTCTGCCTCACTTTGAATTTTTGAAACTCGGAGCTACGAACAAACACTAAACCAATCAAATTACTGAAATAGTTAAAAATAGCTTAACGTATATTTTTTTCTCTCCACAGAGTTTCTGAAACATAAATGCTAATTATCGACAGCGTTTAAGTTTAAAAATTGCGTTCGTTTCGTTGATGCAATAATACAATGCGAAAATCACATTTGATTTCACCTAGCTATATTGAAAACTACTACCCACATGTTTTTATTAAGCACACATTTACAACCAAACAAGCTGGTGTTTGCAATTACGAATACAATGTAGAGTGACGTAATAAATTAGCTTACTTTAAACGCGCATTTTACATTATGTCATACAAGTACGGTAATTAAAAAGGGGTCAAATTGTAATTCTGTCCCGTTTATGTACCATCAATATTTGCACCACACATACGATCCTCCTGGGACGGCATTAAAACACAGTACAAACTTATCCCATCCTTCTGGTTTCATGAAAGTTGCGCATTGGATGTAAACCAGTTTTAAATTTCAGTTCAAAATACTGTAAATGTTTCGTCCTGTCGTCTCTCCCGATTACTGGCGTTCTGAACATAATTCCAGCGGATCTAGGGTCGAATCCCGGCATGTTATTGGAAATGTATTTCGTGTCCTTTGGAGTTGGTCGTGTGTCACTCATCTCCTGATATTACTGTGTTGTCTTAAGTAGTGTTCATCCGTCCAGCTGACCACATGACAAAGGAATTTGTGAATAGGCCTATCTCATATTTTTCGGAATATGTATGATAAGAACTTTCTTGTGTTAAATTTTAACGTACCTTGTTAACATGTTTCGACCTATTTTGGGTCATCTTCAGAACTGGTCCTTGTAGGTCTTGGCGCCTCTTGTTTTCTGTGAGGGTGCGTTCGTAGTGTAGAGTCAAAGAGTGTATGTGTTTTGAAATTGAGTTGTGTGTTGAGAATATCGTTGGGGTGTGTTTTCGTGTGTCTGTATATTTCATATTGTTCTAATGTGTTGAGTTTCTGGCTTTTTGGTTGGATGTGCAGTATTTCCATGTCTGTGTTGATGTCTCAACCAGAAACTCAATACACTAGAACAATATGAAATATACAGACACATGAAAACACACCCCAACGATATTCTTACGCAAATAAAAAAAGAATTAAGAAATTAAAAAAACATGAGATTAGGACGCAGGCCTACATTTTCCCTATACGATAACAGAAGTTATGAACAGAAAGAAAACTGTTGGGCACTTGATGCCTAGGGCACTCCCTTTGATGCCAATTTTTTTTAATTTCGTAGCTTGAGAGCTTGCATTAGTTTTAATACAATCAAATTAGTCTATGAATATAACTCAGAACCAAAGAATCACAATATCATGATTGGTATACATATCAATGAAATCATACATACATTACATAGGCTACATAAATTACATAACATACGTAAATACATACATAAAAACTCTCACACACGTGTCCTACAATGTTCGAACATGAGAGAGGCAACCAAGACATCACAAACTTCGTATTATCCCACATTAAAAACTAATTGCAAGATCTGTGTTAAAATCCTTATGCGGTTAAAACATGAATGGGTGGGAGTGGAGCACAGCGAATAATTTTATAAGAAGATGAAACAAAAACAACAGACCTCTTTCTGCATAGCGAACATCGGCGAATATCGAACTTCGCCATACTCGACAAACTTGAACCGAACATAGCGTCTGTAATGCACGATGCTAATACATTACATACATACATACATACATACATACATACATACATACATACATACATACATACATACATACATACATACATACATACATACATACATATATACATAAACAAGTTAGCACATAATTCTCCAAACAGTTCCAAGATAAATCTAATACATAATTACCAAGAAACTCTTGTCAGAAATAGAATCACACCTGCAATAAAATAGTGTACTAAAAATACAAGTTTGTGGAAAAGATAAACAATAATAAACAGAACCATAAAATACTAAGTAATCCAAAAAAATAGTATTCTAATCCCCATTTCAGTTTGGTTGATAGGCTTTCCCCTCTACTCACACTCTTTACCATCCGTGAAGGGGAAGATGCTACTGTCTATCTTACTAACGTTCGACTAATTGACTTTGAACATAGTGAAAATTCTTATTATTGAAAACGTTTACCGGTAATCTATATTTCGAAAATCTATACCAAGCGTTTATATTTCATTTCATTGTTGTTTATATCAAGTGGCACATTAAAAAGCTACCAACAGCAGAAGATAAATGTTTTCTTCACTGCTAGTTGCTACTCTACAGCATAAACGACGGAACAATCTGCATTGTGTCACTCCCCCCTGACTTCATAATACAAACTAGCATCCCTTTATTTAATTAATTATTAGTTGAACATTTTGTAAAAACAACACTAAAATATACTGAAACATGTAATGATCAAACATCTGTGTCACTGTATTTTATATCCATTTATGTACTTTATTTAATATTTTATTTTCTTGTGTGTACAACTTGGGGGGTGCAGGTATAAGAGGTAACAGCTACCGGTCTGTTATACTGACGGACTCAGGGCAAGTAGAAGGGGAAAGAAATGCCTTCGCATCCTCTCAACTTGTATGAAATGTCGTTTACATAATAGTGTCAGAAACTATGTATTTATTATATGATGTGAATTGTAGAAATCAAATTGCACATTTTGTAATGGTTGCATGTAATGTTACTACTGTAACGGGGCATGCAGATGTATTCTCAATAAATAAAAAAATGCATACATACATACATACATACATACATACATACACACATACACACAGACATACATAAGAGTAGGCACTAGATATAGTGGAAGACTCGGATTTTCACAACAAAATAACAAACCTACATACGCCAAGAGAGTGACAGAAACGAGGTATAATGTATTATATTGTAAACATACAGTTAGCAACACATGTAGTATTCCTTTATCGTAATGGGACATGCTGTCCAACTAATATTAAAAAACACAAGCATACATACGTACGTATATACATACATACATATACATACATACACACATACATACATACTCGTATATACATACATAACATAACGCAACATAAAATACATATACATTATATTAAACACACAATCAGCTGCTCTATTTCTTGTCGCGCTTTTAACCAGGCATTCCTGAACTCTGTACAGATTGAGAGATATTATTCAAAGCTAGAGTCTCTAGACTTTATGAAGTATAATTCTTTGTAAAGTAAAAACTTTTAATGGCTTTGTATGTCCGGTTGCTAGTACTCGGGGTCCACATTTAGAAACTAAAGAGGCTGGGCCATGAAAGATTAAGAAACGAGCTTCACTATTACCGGAGCCGAGTGACGATCACGTTAAATAAAACAGGACGCACAATGTCTCGCGGAGTGGATGAGGGGGCCAGGAACAAACAGGGACCTCGCAAAGTTTGATGGAGAAGTTGCGATAGGGGCGGAGGAGACACAAGAATGTCACCGGAAGAATACAAAGCGTGCAAACACGCCAAGAATTCGCAGACTTCACAGATTTTCAGCTCAAATTCCATTCCCAGAGTCTTCTTTTCGCTTCGGATAAGATTAATTTCGTGTTATATTCAGTATTAGTGATGTTAGAACTTATGATAATAATTTTGGGGAAAAAATTATGTTTAATTTCCTGGAAAGATCGTTATCAATTCGACAACTAGTGCCATGCTTTTATTGGTTTAAACTTCAAAAACGATAGGAAACTTGTAAAATTATAATACTGGTAAAGCCTATAAGTTTGCTATTTGAGTCATATGTAATCCAAATTTGAATAACTTCCGCCCAGTATTATTAGAAGAACATTAGGATCAAGACAGATTTGTAATCAGGAGTAAAACAGATAGGTGGTATGTAAAAACAGATTTTTAAATGACGAAGCTAAGTTGCAAACACAGGGTAGGTCTAGGCTTAAAAAAATCTGCTTGCCTCATATCTTTTTATAGAGCAGATGTTTCTCGACTTTTCTATCAAAATCTTTTGTGACGCAGGCTCTACAAGAAGATGATAACCAATCATTTTCACTTCCAAACAGAAAACAGGTATAATAATATAAATTATTTGTCTCAGAGCATCCAGTTAGCCAAGGATATTTCTTATGCCATGCAAATTGAAAATTTCTATTTTGTCTTCCTCCATCCGCTATTTTAATATGTAAATGTAATGTCGGTCTCCTGTCTTTGTAACCACATCTTGTTTCATACGCCCAACTCAAAAATGGTTTTCTTTTTAATTCTGCGAATAATGATCTCAATATTCCTTCAGTATGAGCCAATTTATACAAAATTAATATGAAACACACACAAGCGCGAGTGCATGTACTTTTGATTAAACTAACACTCAACAACGCAGCGCATTCATTGAACGTCAATATAGCACGAAGTATTATTGTAACGGTGAGACGTACTAAACTGTAACGAATCGATACCCCCCATTCCTCCTCAAACTTGCGAGTCAAGGTCATAGCCACAGTAGCCATGCCTTTAAAGAGGCTTATGTCACAAGCCTCTCGCACTGAACTCTCCATCCTGGAATGACTGCCAATATTGAACTTAATATATAGAAGGATCAGAGTGAAATCAAGTGTTACGATACACTGTTATGACGGGCATACTGTTATTAGGTATAATAACTCAGTTTTTTTGGGTAGGCTAAGCGTCAAAAGTCTCTTACGAGTTTTGTCACTGTTTTTTGCCATTATGCAAGATCTTTACTCCATTCTTATTTCTTCGTAACAGCTACCAACCCGATTTCGGAAGACTTCTGGTTATGGAGATGTGGTATTTTGCTACTGGTTACTTAGCGACGCTGTATCAACTACTAGGCTATTTAGCGTTGATGGATTGGTGATACCGAGATGGTACTTAACGAAATGTGGTCACCTGACATTGTTTTACAGTTGGAAAAACCTCGAAAAAACTCAACCAGGTAATCAGCCCGAGAGGGAATCGAACCTACGCGTGAGCGTAGCCAAAGATCAGCTGGTGGCGGGATGGGAACGGAACAGTTTATGAGTTTTTTATTTATTTTTTTATTTTATTGGGTATTTTACGACGCTGTATCAACATCTGGGTTATTTAGCGTCTGAATGATATGAAGGTGATAATGCCGGTGAAATGAGTCCGGAGTCCAGCACCGAAAGTTTCCCAGCAGGTATATGAGTAATGTGCATAAAGTGTGATGGTGGTACCTCAGGTTGCTTTGGTAGAGATATGCACATCCGATTACCAACGATTGCAGAGTTATCTTTTTTTTTCAAATTCCATTAATGATGCAGTATATATTTTCCAAAGCACATTTTCGAAAATGCACTGTCAACTCTTAAATCAATATCTTTCCACAATTTTAATTAGGCTAATTTAAATAAATATAGTACGAGTTTATGTGTAGTTTGATCTTTATTGCTTGTACTGGAGACAACGGAGTCACGTATTTTTTCTTCCAGACAATAAATTTCAATATATTTTATTACCAAAGCTATAGAGGGCGGCCGGGTAGATCAGTTGGTAGAGCAGCTGGCTACGGACTGGGAGGTCCGGGGTTCGATCCCAGGTAGTGACAGGATTTTTTCTCGTTGCCAAACTTTCAGAACGGCCCCGAGGTTCACACAGCCTCCTGTAAAATTGAGTACCGGGTCCTTCCCGGGGGTAAAAGGCGGTCAGAGCGTGGTGCCGACCACACCACCTCATTCTAGTGCCGAGGTCATGGAAAGCATGGGGCTCTACCTCCATGCCCCCCCAAGTGCCTTCATGGCATGCTACGGGGATACTTTTACCTTTTACCTTTACCAAACCTATGGACACGTGGACACACATCGATAAGGGTGGTACTTGAAGTGTAGCGGGTCTTCGATTCAGTTTGGCTTGACGGGCTCCGCTACGAACTCAATAACTCTACAGTCGTTAGTTTGTTAAATTTCAACCTACTCGTATTAATATGAGTACACTGCATGGAATATCAACTGAAGTAATTAATTACCATAAAAAAGTCTGTAAAATTCGTATAGCTGAGTCGGCGCTTTATAACAACTGGTATCTCATTGGACTCAAAATGAGACACTCATCTGAAATGATAAGAAGTTCTCACTTGTGGCCGATAGTAATTCCACCTGAACTGTTGCTTGCTATTTCTGAAATCATAAACAACACTCAAGAGGAAAAATAAACGCAGAATAAATATGGGAAATTCCTGTTATTATTCGATTGAGGAGGTTTTGTCATCCAGTCCGCTCTCAAAAAAGCTGAAAGTTAGAATCTATAAAACAGTTATATTACCAGTTGTTCTGTATGGTTGTGAAACTTGGACTCTCACCATGAGAGAGAAACAGAGGTTAAGAGTGTTTAAGAATAAGGTGCTTAGCAAACGCCGCTCTTTGAAAGTGTGAGAAGTAACTTTAAAAGTTCAGATGTTCCACCAATCAGAAAACACCATTGTAGCAATATGAAAGCGCAAGTATCGATTATTCTCGGATTAGCAATCGAAAGACAACTAGCGAAACGTCACGGAGACTGGAAATCCAATACTGTCGCAGAAGGTTATGTTCTGTTACTATAAAAATTAGCGTTAATTGTAAATAATATTCAAATAAATTCAATTTGTCATCTCGTTTTTCAATTTGCAATTCATTTTTGTGTTGAGATAAGTCTAGTAATATAATGAAAAATATGTAAGTTCAATCATAAGACTTATCTCTTTGCAAATTAACTGTTACAAACTAAAAACAAATTCTACGAATCACCACTTTGATTAATTTCCCCTCCCTTATTTCAGCACATCACACAGCAAATTCCACACGCATATAATTTTCGATAATGATCAATTGACAACATAAAGCACAAGATTTATTAATTGCAACATTGTATTAATAATAATTGATCATATAGTAATTTTAAAACATTTTATTCTTCGTAAATTTTAAATCCATGACATCTTGTTACTTTTATTTATAATCATATTTTAATTAAAGTTTTTAACATCGCTGTTACCTGCATAATTTAACTACTTATCATTTACCATGCATATATAGGCCTACTTGTAACATGAGTTATACGTATACGCAACTATTTTTCGATTCCTTCAAGCTCACATTGTATTGAAATTAGTTCTAACAAACTTTACTTATAACTCCATACATAAAACTCATGAAGATCCATTTGCCATGTATATTATATTGTTCATTTGTCAATTTACTCAAGTTCCAGATCACGTATTTTATTATATCTGATGATGCCCAATAAGGCGAAAACGTTAATATATTTTATACCTTCATAGCAAATAAATATTTGCAAAGTGATAAGTCTTATGATTGAACTTACATATTTTTCATTCGTTTTTCAATGTCTAAATCAATTTCAAGGTTATATCAAGATTAATGTTTATTTTACTCTCTAGATTATATCAAGGTCAATGACATTTGTTTCTCGGAAAAAATCAATAATTTCGCGTCTGCGCACATCTCACAATTTACGAGATATTGCACAAGGTCAGTTCCGCTCCCCAGTCAGGTAAGGATAACATGAATACTTATGAATAATTTCAAGTTAGAAATATGGTCGAGCATAAAAAGTCGTATGAAACTTGCCTAGCCTATAATGGTTATTTAAAGCGCTCGTATGAAAATTATGAAACTCGCTTGCGCTCCTTTCATAAACATACTCATGTCTTAATTACTACCATTATAGGCTCGTTGCATAATGTACTATTATGAAATTAATTCTTAGTACAACTGCAAGTAATTGTATAATATACATTATTGGTAAAAATAAATGTATCTTCTAAATTCCTTTTGTAATATGAAATTCCTCCGGTAAAATCTGTAATTGTTATGTTTTACACAAGGCAGTAAGTAAAAATAAAATAACAATGGCATATTCTGTAAAACTTCAAAAGTCTTCTAGACGTATTCCTGATATTGCTATTAAATTTGTAGATAGAAACGCTATGGAAGTGCTGGTGGCTGAACACCAGTAGCACAATACTAGTTTTCACATTACATACATTCCCCTTTATCTTTATCTTGTTTGTCGGAATTGTTTGGAACTCAGGGAATTGAAATGATGAAATCCAAAGACTGTTGCCAAGCAAGAGTCTTTGATTGTTTCCAGCTGTTGTGGGGATGCCACAAGGGGAAGATGGGAGCCTGAATAGTAGTTGACATGATGTTGACGAGCGCGTGCTTTAATCATGAGATTGCAACACCGGCTAAACACGTTACGATGCTTTTGTTTCTGATTCTGAAAGAACATTTCAAGATTGGTACACTCCGCCCACCTTCAAATTAAATTGCATTAAAATGTTCAGAAATATTTTAACATTGATTACACTGATTTCAAATATAACCTAGATTGGGTTCTTGACAAAGACACAAAATCTCAATTAATCGTTTCTTAATAAAAATATGTTTTATGTCTTGAACGTTTTTCTACTCTACATTGTTTTTCTTTTAAAAAGACAAATTTTTTATAATCAACTATATTATGCTTCAATATACGATTCTTTTGTTATAATTTCAGAACGCTGACTTTCTTCTCACAAAATGTTACTTTTATTTATTTCTCAAAAAAGCATATAAAGAATAGAGAACTAGAAAACATAATATAATTGAAGAAGATATTAAGGCTGTGACCTAATATTTAATTACAAATGTGTTTATCAAATACAAAAATTAGTCCTTGGTAAGAGTGATGTTAAAATTATGGCTCTGGTGATAATAATGGTTTTTTATGGTGACCAAAATTCTGATAATTATAATAATGGTAGTCGAGTTAATGATTATGATAATAGCACAGTCTAGTATATACAGTCACGAAGCTCAATACATAGCAAATATGCATCCATACATAGTTGCTAACCACTAGGATCGCTACTATCGCCTCATTACAGACAATGCGAAATAGTGCCTGCACAGTCTATTGTCCCTGGTACCCTCATAAACTCAAGCTTTTTGACTGTATTATCATCGGTAATTATAATCATATTTTAGTGAGTTTTTTGATCATGTAGTACCAATTCACAAATAGAGTGTGAGAATCCACTGAACGTCAACCAATTACAGCTATCTATCATTGAAATATTGTCGAAATCGTGTTGTCACTTTCATAATCGTAATTATTTCGTTGATTTGTAATTATTTCTACAAGTTAATGAGGAGCACTTTTTAACCTATATTGATAAGTCAGAAATAATGCGACATCAATTTTCTTCAACATCAAGTACACTCAATAAACTTACTTTCAAGGAATGTTATTCTATAACTAAACATTAATTAAATTTCCACAATTTTGAACTTCATTCTGTATACGGTATAATAAAAACGAATATTTTTTTATTCCCTTGTTCCTCTGCTATTGATGTGTAGCTAGTTTCAGTAGTTAACACTAAGTGGTTCTGGCCGTATTTGTAAATAAATATTATTATTATTATTATTATTATTATTAATATATTTGCGAAATGATTTTCTTATTCGTCAAGCGTAGTTTTTATTTCCTTCGGATAAATTCAACTCGGGTCAAGGTAGTGCATTCACCGACAAAATGAAAACCTCTGGTGACAGTGACTACGAAAAAGGACATATTTTTTTCATTTCATAGTGTCCTGCCCAAGTGTAGGTTACTTACTGCAAACCCAGCATTCCCTGTCTTTCCTATTTTCTGCCTTCCTTTCAGTCTCCGAATACGATCCATGTATCTTAATGTCGTCTATCATCTGATACCTTCTCCTGCCCTGAACGTTTCTTCCGTTCACAATTCCTTCCTGTGCATCCTTCAGTAGGCCCTTTCTTCTTAGCCAATGACCCAGCCAATTCATTTTTCTCTTCCTGATCAGTTTCAGAATTATTCTTTCTTCACCCAATCTTTATGTATAGCCTATAATTATTTACATGTTGATAATAATGGTTTTATTATTACTTTATACGTATTATAATTTTGGAATTCTCTAGTGATAATAATCAAGATAGTAAAAATAAATAAAAATGGAAATTATGTTGAAGAGCTTAAACATAAGAATAATAAAGATAAATTTGCTATATCAACTTGAAATGAAATAAGAATATCACATCACCAAAACAAAAAGTTATAACACAAGTTAAACCTGCTACTCTTTATGGAGCAGAAATTTGGCCACTGAAGGAAACCAATAAAGCTAAATTATTAGCAACGGAAATTGATTTTTGGCGTCGAGCTTCCAGGACCTCAAGAAAATGAAGTTATTATGCAAAAAAAAAAGTATTCAAAAACACAATTTTGGATGACATCTCAACAAATCAGTTGACATGGTATGGGCAAGCGCAAAGGATGAATGAAGACAGACTTCCCAAAAGTGTATTCGAGTGAACAAGGAATTTAGAAGATGAACTGTGGTGAGATAGAGAAAATGGAGAAGGGCAAATGGAAGATGTCAAAGACATTGAAACCCGTATATGTATGATAATCATGATGATGAAGATCAAATTGTGGTTATGGCGACGAAGATAATTTATTATATAATAACATTGGTGATAGTGGTGGTTGTTACGATATTGAGTGTGGTAATAATGACGGAAATGGTGGTAGTCAACATGATGGATGGTGAAAGTCAAGTTGGTGGGGTTGTAGTCATAGTAATGGTAAGAGAGGTAAAGTAATGCATAAATGATTGAAGACGGCAATGGGAATGAGAACAATATAAGTTAGAAATACATTAAAAAAGAATTATAGTAGTAGTAATAGTAGTAGTAGTAGCATTAGTTGTAGTAACATTAGTTGTAGTAGCAGTAGTTGTGGCTGTAGTAGTAGTACTAGTAGTAATAGTAGCAGCAGCAGCAGTAGTTGTAGTAATTGTAGCAGTAGCAGAATTAGTTGTAGTAACAGTAGTTGTAGTAGTAGTAGTAGTTGTTGTGACTGTAGGTGTAGTAGTAGTAGTAGTAGTAGTAGTAGTAGGAGCAGCAGCAGTACTAGTAGCAGTAGTAGTAGTAGTAGCAGCAGCATTAGTTGTAGTGACAGTAGGCCTAATTGTAGTAGCAGTAGTTGTGGCTGTAGTTGTAGTAGCAGTAGTTGTGGCTGCAGCTGTAGTAGCAGTAGTTGTAGTACCAGTTGTGGCCGTAGCTGTAGCAGCAGTAGTTGTGGCTGCAGCTGTAGTAGCAGTAGTTGTAGTACCAGTTGTGGCTGTAGCTGTAGCAGCAGTAGTAGTAGTAGTAGTAGTAGTAGTCGTCGTCGTAGTTGTAGTTGTAGTAGTAGTAGCAGTCGTAGTTGTAGTAGTAGTAGTAGTAGCAGCAGCAGCAATGGTAGTAACGCTCATAATAATAGTAGTAATAATAATACAGATAATGGTATTATTTTGGTAATAGTAGTAATGGAAAAATTAATAATAATAGCAATAGTAATAATATTAACAGTAGTAGCAGTAGTAGTAGTAGTAGTAGTAGTAGTAGCAGAAGCAGCAGGAGCAATGGAGTAACGCTCAGACTAATTGTAGTAATAGTAATATCAGTAATGGTATTATTCTGGTAATAGTAGCAGTAGTAGCAATAGCAATATTAGAAGTAGTAGTGATAATAGTAGTAGTAGAATAGTAATATTAACAGTAGTGATAGTGGGATAGTGGTGATATTAGTAATAGCAATATTAACAGTAGTAGTGGTGGTAGTAGTAGTAGTAGTAGTAGCAGTAATAGTACTATTAACAGGAGTATGAACGGTTGATAGTATTAGCAACAGTAATATTAACAACAGCAGTAGTGGTAGTACAGTGAAACCTGTTCAAATCGGAACCTGAATAATCCGGAATCCTGTCTATTTCGGAACAATTTATTGGTCCCGGCGAAATTTGTATGTATTATGTGTAATTTTTCCTGAATAAAACGGAAACTGTCCAACGCGGAAACGGAAACTGTCTGCTACTGTTCAAAACGGAAACAATATTTTGGACACACTATATTTTGTAACTATATTTTGAAACAGCGCGTAATATCAAGGAATATACGAAATATGTACATAGGTCACTAAGATAAAAACAAATTTTCTTTGCAAAATTCTAGAGGGTGCGAGGGTGTGTTGGCCTGTCGGTCATAAATTTTATTACCCTGTTGACTAGGCAGACGAGTCCCTTCAAAGATTTTCAATGCTTCACACCCGTATACTGTCGTAGCTAAACAGAGCGCAAGTGTAGTGAATTCCTTGTAAAAAAAATAGCATAAAATGTGACATTAACATTAAGTGATGAAGTAAAATTTATCCAGATAAAGGAAAATTAGAAACAAAGTCTATGTGAAATAATATTGAAGTACAGTTGTGGAAAACTCAGGTGTGACACTTCAAAAAATAAAGATCATAATGAGCGAGTGGCGTGCGGCCAATATTGGTGACACAAAAGGAACCAGAAAGCAACTGTTTATGTAAAAATAAATGAACTGTTGCGGGAGTGAGTTCTTCATGACCTTTCAAAGAAGAAGCCAATTTCTGGATCTGCTCTGCAACGCAAGCTATTGAACTGAGAAAGAAATGAAATAAACCAGAATTCAAGGCTTCTAATAGATGGCTCCTAGCCCAATTAATAAATAATGTGCAGTGATATGCAGTACAGTATTAGTATAGTGTTAGATATTAAATAGAATGAGATTAGTAAACTTTAGTAATGTTTAATGACTAATGAGTGAGTTACGATAATATTTATACAGAAAATGGGATTTTAATCAAGATGATTCACCAATGTATAAGCGACAGAAAGCTGATTTAATGTGAGTAGTGTTAAATGGAACATTTTGTACTTCTTGCAGTTTGCGGCATGCCATTTTGTTTTTCATGTATATGAATGACAAAATATTCAATTTTAATGTCACACCTGAATAATACGGAAACCTGTCCACAACGGAAAAAAAATTAGGACCATGTCACTTCCGTCTTGAACAGGTTTCACTGTAGTAGTAGTAGTAGTAGTAACAGTAGTGGTGGTTCATTCAACAACGTTTTCAACTTCACAGCTTATATCAGCGTTGAAATTGAACGAAGTCGAGTAATGGACGACAAATTTTGCCACGACCCCTCTATCGACGACATGATTCTTTTGCTGCCGTAACCTTAATATAAAACATAGGCTACACATTCCAGATTTCCTACCTTCCCTATCATGTCAAGTATTTCATAGCGTTTTAAAACCTATCACCCTAGACCGGGCTTGAATCCGAGATTCTCGGCCATCATAGCAACCTCCAAACTGACGAGCACTGCTCATTAAGTGAAGGAAAATAAGTAGATGACGTGGGGGACAAGTCGAAGTGTAAGTACTAAGACTGGCGAAAATTGATAATAATGATGGTGATGAAGATGAAGCATAAATGTTTGGTGATTGCGAGGAAGATGCAGAATACAAATAAAATAAGATGATTATGACGGTAATAGAAAGAGGCATGTTCTGCCCTACAATTGTGACGCGCGTCAGTCAGTGACTCTTCAGTCAAGACTTGGTAGGTGGTGGGCGTGTGCTGCGGTTACTCTGTTTTGCGACCACACTGTCCCGAACCGTGCCCATATGCTGCTGCCGCTGCTGGCCGTTCCTCCAACGCATGAAATCGGCTTATCACGCTCTGTTCTTATATATAGGCTGGCTGTTCTGGTCTCTACGGGCCTGGAGCCAAACCGAACTGGACAGCTCCAAGCTGCAGTAAGTACAGCTTATGTACAACTACTTAAGACATCTGAACAGAGAACATGATTAAAGTCCTAATAATGTGCCCGGCATTAACTCAATTACTACACTCGTACGACGGAAAAGGCTCATTAGGCAACAAGACTTCCAATTTCAAAATAATACGTCACCAAAAATGAAAAATGCCCAGGAAATTTAATTCCTTATTCAACCTTCTTTTGAACTAGAGAGGCATAGTGTTAGGGCAATATTTCAGTGGTGACGAATGAGCAATATGTTCAACACAATACTAGTAACATTAATTGGAATGTATTATTTTCTTTACTTGGCTATTTGACGACGCTGTATCAACTACTAGGTTATTTAGCGTCCATGAAATTGGTGATAGAGAAATGATATTTTGGTGATATGAGGCCGTGAATTCGTCATAGATTACCTGACATTCGCCTTACGGTTATGTGTATATTTACTATCACAATTTGGACACGTTTTATTTCAACCCCTCTTTTTTGTATACCATATTTTGATATTTCCTTGAACTAAATATGAAAATAGTAGGAGTGTAAGGTTCTAAGTAGCTTAAAAACATTATAATTATTTGTACTGCAAGTTACGGTCAGTCAGTCACGATAAATGTACAAGAACTCTTCCACACAGCACAAAAATTGACAGATTAAAATTTCTTTGAAGTTCTAGGTTATCATTACATCACTAACAAAAAAAAAAGAAAACTTTTTTCTAAAATTGTTTCATTTGTTCAGAACAGCTGAGACAAAACTGAAACTAGTCAACTAGGTAATATAAACTTAGGTTTTAACACTAGCCGTACCCGTGCACCTGTTAGAAATAAATATAAAGTAATTACATAATTAAAATAGGACGTTTGATCCAGGGCATATTCGTTTTTAAGGATAAATCGTTTAATATGTCACTTAATTAAATTGTATTTAAATAATTACAATGCGGTCATTTCGGTCCAGAGAGAAATCATTTGTTGCAATGATAATTCCTTTAACATGTTTCTTATTTGTTATTACATGCAACCATAGTTTAATGAAGACTGACATATTATTTAGTTTTAATGTATATACTTTATATTACTTGCTATATGTTTCCATTGAATTATGGTAATAACTTAATTTTAACCCTTATTTTCTACGTCTTCAGTAAATGGCGCTTGGCCCACAATGGTTCTGAACCCTTCAAATGACTTAAATAGCGATACAGCATAAACAGTGATATGTACTGTAATTATATTTCTTTCTTTCGAAAATGTAAGAATTCACGATCTCCTATGTACCATTGCCATGGAATGAATAAATGTGTTTTTTCTCCCTACTCAAACATTTTATATTTTGCACATAGGAGTTACTGCAGGAACAACAACGCTATAATCTGAGGCGGCGGTGAAAATGTATTAAATTTAAATTTAAATATACAGAATAAAGAAATGAAGAAATATAATTACAAAACAAATAAAGAGAAATACAAATAAAATAATACAAGCAATATAAAAAGAAGATACAGTAGTATTAACAAAATTTGAGACCGAATGAGCAGCGCTCGTGCTCGGTCGCAGTTCAGATATAATATTAAAAAAAAAAATAATAATAATATAAATAAATAAGTAAAATAAAATAGGAACTAAAATATAATTACAGCGGCAATGGAATTATATAATATAATATTAACACTTGTATTGTATTGATATTTTAAAAGTGTTTTATATCCTTAAATTTCACTCAGAAGTTACTGTAATAACATTATAGAATTATGTCCATCTAGAGACACTACACTTTCCAATGGTGAAATAAAATAATTAAACAATTAGTTAGCTTCCGATATTACTTCATAAAACACAAAAACATTCTCTGTAGGCTATGTTTAATAGCTTTCGATTATTGTTGTCCAAGGCCCCTTATAGACGAAGTCATTTGTTTTTATTTCAATACAGTGCCTTAGATGGCGTTGTTATTGTAATTTTAAAACTCATTTATATCATTAAACATCAGTCCTATCAAACTTTTGTATGGAATAAAACTTATCGGAAATCATTTTTAAAGAAACTTTTTTATGTAAAATTTTTCATGAAAATTAATAATAAGGGCGATATTTCGATTTATTTAATACAGGTCCCCCTTATAAACCCTCTATTAAATAAAGTATTTTGAATGTCATATAGTCTAAAATTTAAAACTGCAACGAACTTAATTTATATTCCAATTTTCATATAAATCGGTTCAGCCATTATCGCGTGAAAAGGTAACAAACATCCAGACAGACAGACAGACATACAAACAAAAATTTCAAAAAAAAGCGATTTTCAGTTTCAGGGTGGTTAATTATACATGTTAACACCAATTATTTTTGGAATATCGAAACTTACCAGAAAAATTTTGGCTACAGATTTATTATTAGTATAGAATAGATATGACAGTGGTTATTAGAACTATAAATCTAAGAAATATAAGTAAATTAATAAATAATGTACATTCAAACATAAAAAACTTAATTGGTATCTTATTACCTTTCGTTTATTAGAATTAAATTTACGTACATATTGACCGTCTATCTTGAAAATAGATATTTAACACAGCATAGTAGTTATCAATTTTCTGCTTTCTTTCAGCTTTACAACTAACTTATACTTCACAGTACAGTAAATGCATAATCTTTAATTTTTTCATTCTGAATAATAGGTTTCAAGAATATTATCTATACCTAAATTTTAGTTATTGCATACGTAATCCTCCTTCAAACGAGGTTACCACTGGAATTATGAATGCAATAAAAATGTTGTGAGATAGTTATGACAAATTCATTGAACATACTTATTTATCCGCAATGAAGTATTACTTATTGTTCATTAAATGTTAAGAAAATTTGGTTGAACAGCTCGCATTTTATTGAATTGTTACATATTTTAATGTTCACTAGTTAAATTTCATTTAGATTGATTTATTGAAGCTTGGTGAAACCGGCCAGGATACTCACAAACATTGTAACCCAATAACCATTGGATTAGTATGTTACAATGCTACCATTTAAAACAACAAAGAAAAAAGCACACCTAGTCCCTACGTAAAAGCAATGAATCTCCGCTTAGAAGTCAAGATTCGAAATCGGGTCCGCTTGACTCGAGTCAAAATGATGTTCACTTTGCTTATAATCTAGTGTCCTTGCATTCTCAAAGAAATATCTCGAACAGCGATGAAACCAACAGGAGAACAGAGAAGATGTTTATAAGAAAACATGAGGAAAAACTGTTCTGTCTAGAGTTCACTTGCTCCTGACCTGTAGGTTAACCCGCAAGACTCGAGCGTCAGGTGCGTTGCAACACAAGGGGGCGTTGGCGACCCCACTTGATCATGCTATGATACAGTCATTAGCCACACCAAGCTGCGAGATGTTCAAGGAAACTCATCATCTTGTATTCTGTCACAAGATGTGACCTGCAGGTCTGCTCCTTGCAAGAGAATTCTGGCTGCGCGCGTGCGGCGAATGGCTCTTAGCTGTAAGCAGCAACATTAAGGAGCATGCAGGCTGGTGGCGAGGCGGTCAACGCCAGCGCTGCGGCTTCAATGACCAACAACTCTTCAGTCAGTGTTTCAAGCTCTAAAACATTATAATGGACAGCAAATGGTGTTGGTGTGGTCTACGAGCTAGGTGTCCGTAAAGAGAAAAGAATACAAGTCTTACACCATGCTGTTTTAACATTGAATAAAATTAATATTGGAGAGTCACTAGAATGAAATAGACATATTCGTGTAACAATGGCACAACTCCGTTTTTGGATGCTAATAACTTAAGGCGATGCGCTACTGAAAACAGTCGAATTTTTATAAATTTTAGAGTTTTTTCGCGCTACAAAATGTACGGTTTCACGAAAAATTCATCTCAAGATCTTAATAAATTATAAGTATACTTTTATTTAATTGGTAGAAGTTCACAAAAATTGTTACAAATCATACAACTTTAAGAACTTGATTCTTTACAGTTTAATTAGGCCTGTGCATTCGAATGTACAGTCTTAAAGAATTTACAAGAGTGGCGTGATTTGTAACAAGAATTGTTGTGAGAAGTGCGTAAGAAAAATGTAATTTTGTAGTTAAAAAAAAAAAAAAAAAAAAAAAAATCAGTACGAAGCAACTATGGAATTCACAACACATGTTTAGCTTCAGTATACTAGCTAATTAAAGAAATGATACTCCTGAATAGTTAATTCTTTATCTGCAATATTCTTTTCCTTTTAAAACTAAAGAAAAATGGTATTTTACAAACAATTTCAAATTAGTGTGGACACATATTTACATGACATTTTTTGTTCAAAATGTCTTCGGAAATTAGCTCCGTAAGTGACGGTAAATCCTATGAAACACTCTGTATATATATGTACGATTTTCAATAACCAACAAAGTGTTATTGTACATTATAATACGGAATGAATAGCTTAAAAAACACTGCGTTCACGTACAAAACTGTGAAAACTGCTGGAGTAATACATCATTTTCGTCATAATAGCAATACTGTTATGCGAAAATAAACCTTTTAAGATAAAATTTCGCCAGAATATCTTCGATTTCCACCTCACACCAGCCTTATTACGTCTTACAAAATGTTATTTAAAGAAGCAGATCTAATCATACAGCACTTATCATGATCGAATAGCTTGGCCAATAATCTTGGCTTTGTTAGTTTCATGAAGACCTATCGGTATACGTATGTGCTGGTGAAAATCGAAATAAACTAATTTTCGCAGCAAATTTAGGGCATTACAAGAAGCCTGTGGGAGAGAAGTCCTACAACACTCAACTATTGGAAGTTTGGTGGAAGCCAGGCAATCGCTTTGAATCAAGAGTTGACATCCGAAGAGCTTTAGATTGATCAGTGAGAGAGATATCCAGAAATGCTGCTGCAGATGGAGTCCACCGTCTTCCAAGAATTTGACAACGTATTGTTGACATGACAGGAGAATTTGTTCGTAATTTCAAAAGTAACCTAAATAAATTTAGTGTGCCATTGCTTTTCGAATGCCCTAGTATTTCTTTAGATGTTAAATTGACTGCTAAATGTTGTTGATGATGATTATGATGATGATGATGATGATGATGGTGGTGGTGGTGGTGGTGGTGGTCGAAGTTATTGAAAGTATGACGAAAGTGGTTGTGGTTGCAGTGTTCATGAGATGATAGTAGTGGTACTGATGGTTTGAATGGAAATAAGATGATGGCAGTTATGGTTTGGTGGTTTTGTGGTTGTAGTAATGATGGGGTTAGAGACTGCGACTTGGGAACAAAAATGAAAAATGAGTTACGAGTAGAACCTAATTCCTCAGAATTCCTAAACATTGAAAACCATCTGATAAAATAACAACCGAATGTTCCAACATGGCCGCATGTTCCTTGGCGCCTGCATAGCACAGCCTCCACCTCCACCTCCCGTCCTTTTAGCGGCTGCTTAATACAGAGCGGCAAGTCAGTATTGGCATTCCCTGAAGCTTGCTTTTCCATCTTACGCTCTCCATGTGTGTATGTATATATAGGGGCTTGGTACGACTCCCATGCACTACAGCTATGTCGGCTGACAGAGGATTAAGTCAAGGCCCCATCTTCGACTTATTACACTAGGGTTGCATCATGTGGCGGATGGGAAAAGGGGAGGGTGGCGTGGGTCGAGGAAAAGGGGTAGGATAGAAAAGGTGGTGGCAATGTTGGGTTGGAAGGTCAGTGGTTGGTGAGAAGGAAGGAAGGATTGGGTCCGGATAGGAAGGAGGGATAAGGGTGAAAATGGGACTTGGGAGTATGGGGGTTAGAGAGCAACGTTTCTCTACTACTGCAATCGGATTAGCAGTAGCAGCAGCAGCAATGGTGTTAAGGAATGGTTGAAGGGATGCTCAACGCCGGAGTGTGAGAGAGTACATATATATGGAGGAGACGAAAAAGAGATGTCGGGGGTGGGGTGGGGGCGAGAACTGTTGTTGGTCGGGCCGATGCTACACCCGGGTCACGCGTCGCCGTCTCGCATGTCTGTCTGTCCAGATTAGGCTTCCCAGGCGATGCTTCTGGACCGTGTTACGTACGTCAAGTTAATAAGTTGCTAGGTTGTCTGCGTCGCGCAGTCATCGCTGCTGCGTATTAGCAACAACTTTGATGTCAGGGGCTGAAATCGCTTGCTTACGGTCTCATTATTTCAAAAAAAGAAAGTTTCTATATCTTAAAATTAATACAGCAATTATTTTTTGGGGAATTTCTAGTTTTGACAGAAAGCTTTTGGTAAAACTAGGCCTATCGATATTCTCTGTGATTTCACTATCAAAAATATTCGATAGATTTTTAAACAGTATCGATACTTTTCGACAGTTAAAGCATTCAATAATAATTTACAAAATTTAAATTTAAAATCTCTGTGACTGTGCATTTATAATAATTAGGAATGGTTTTTTATGTAAATGTCCCGCGCCATGGCGTCGTGGTCTAAGGCATTCTGCCTAGGACTCGCGTTACTGAATGCGCGCTGGTTCGTGTCTTCATGGGGAAAGAAATTTTCTCATGCAATTTCGGCCAGTGTATGGGGGGGAGCCGGCGGTTTCGTCATAAATTTTTTGACATGTGGAATTTTCGTCACACATTACATTTTCGACACAGGTCTCATCGTTACACATTACCTATATTTTCGACACTTACAATGTCAGTACTTCAATGCACACAGGACTATCTGAAGAATATCGCAGGGAAGAAAATGAACAACTAAGAACACAGTTGCACTCCTTATTGGCATTGGCTTTCGTTCCAGAGAACGATATTTTAGAAGCTTTTGATCTGCTGATAGAAAATGTAGATGATTCATTGTCTGTAGTCCTTAACTATGCTGAAGATAACTATATCAGAGATCGTTGACGCGGTAAAGGACACCAACAATAGTTTTGCCTCCAAATATCTGGAAATGTCGTATTTGTGTTCATGGTGATAGTGATAATGGTAGTGGTAGTGGTAGTGGTAGTGGTGGTGGTGGTGGTGGTGGTGTGGTGATAGTAATGGGGGTCGTGACAGTGGTCATGGTGGTAGTAGTAATAGTGATATTATGGTGGTGGCAGTGGTGATGGTGATGGCCATGTATGTGATAGTGGGTAGTAGGCCTATTTGTGTTCGTGGTGGTAGTTATAATGGTAGTGGTGGTTGTAGTAGTGGTGGTAGTAGTGGTATGGTGGTGGTAGTGGTGGTGATAGTGATGGTGGTGGTCATGTTTGTAGTAGTAATAGTAATAGTGGTGGTAGCAGTGGTGATGTGATGGTGGTATAGGTGGTAGTGGTGATGGTCGTATTTGTGTTCGTGGTGGTGGTAGTTGAAGTGGTATTGGTGTTGGTAGTGGTATTGGTGGTGGTAGTGGCGATGGTGATGGTAGTGGTGGTGATAGTGATGATGGTCATGGTGTTGATCATGGTGATGTAGTAAAAGTGGCAGTAGTGGTGGCAGTGGTGATGGTGATGGTCGTGTAGGTGGTAGTGATCACATTTGTATTCGTGGTGATAGTGATAATGGTAATGGTGTTGATGCTAGTGGTTGTATTGGTGGTAGTAGTTGTGGTGGTGGTGATAACAGTAGTAGTAGTGGTGGTATCACAGTGGTAGTTGTGGTCATAGTGTTGGTGGTAGTGAGAGTGGTAATGGTAGTATTAGTAGTAGTAGTAGTAGTAGTAGTAGTAATGGTGCTATTGGTAGTGGTGGTGGTGGTAATAGTAGTAGCAGTAATAGTAGTAGTAATAATCATCATTATCCCGATGTAAAGAAGATGTGTTTTCCATGGCTTGGTTTCGCTTTAGAGGAACGGATCCATGGCACTTACGCTCATAGTGGTTCACTACTTGTTCTATATATGCGATTATTGCTACAAACTAACAGGCAACTTTGGTGGCACTCGTGAATCCGACGCTGACAATCCTGTTTCAATCCTAGCATGCCCAGATCCCAAGTAGAACTGATGAATATGAAGACGTTGTTGTTGATGAAGGTAAATACAGTAAAGTTCATCATAAATACAGTGGAATTGATGATCATGAATACGATGGAATACATGGTCACAAAGACGGTGTAATTGATGATCACGAAGAAGGGTAGAGTCGATGATCACGAAGACGGTGTAGACGGAGTAGTTCATGCTCACAAGACGGCGTAGTTGACGATCAAGAAGACAGTGTAGTTGATGATCAGGAAGACGGTGTAGTTGATGACAGTGTAACTGAGAGCAGGAAGACAGTGTATTTGATGATCAGGAAGACGGTGTAGTTGATGACAGTGTAACTGATGAGCAGGAAGACAGTGTATTTGATGATCAGGAAGACGGTGTAGTTGATGATAGTGTAACTGAGAGCAGGAAGACAGTGTAGTTGATAATCAGTAAGACGGTGTAGTTGATGACAGTGTAACTGATGAGCAGGAAGACAGTGTAGTTGATGATCAGGAAGACGGTGTAGTTGATGACAGTGTAATTGATGAGCAGGAAGACAGTGTAGTTGATGATAAGGAAGATAGTGTAGTTGATGACAGTGTAATTGATGAGCAGGAAGACAGTGTAGTTGATGATAAGGGAGATGGTGTAGTTGATGACAGTGTAATTGATGAGCAGGAAGACAGTGTAGTTGATGATCACGAAGAAGGTGTAGTTGATGACAGTGTAATTGATGAGCAGGAAGACAGTGTAGTTGATGATAAGGAAGATAGTGTAGTTGATGACAGTGTAATTGATGAGCAGGAAGACAGTGTAGTTGATGATAAGGGAGATGGTGTAGTTGATGACAGTGTAATTGATGAGCAGGAAGACAGTGTAGTTGATGATCACGAAGAAGGTGTAGTTGATGATCAGGAAGACGATGTAGTTATGATCAAGGAGATGGTGTAGTTAATCATGAGGACATTGTAGTTCATGGTCTAGAAAACAGTGTAGTTGATGATCACAATGACGATGGAGTAGATGTTCACGAAGATGGTGAAGTTGATGCTAATGAAAATGATGGAGTTGATAATCACGAAGACGGTGTAATTAATGATCATGAATCACGTTTATTATCATAAAGACGGTGAAACTGATCTCGAAGACGGTGGAGTAGATATTCACGAAGATGGTGACGTTGATGATAATGAAGAGGGTGGAGTTAATCATAATGATATTGTAGACCTATGTAATGAAGAAAGCTATGATTAAATCTCATGTTTTTTTATTTACCTTGAACTTTAGTAACAATACAAAGGTGTGGAAGACTATGCTGATAGAGGAAATGGAGATAAGATGAATATGATGGTGACAATGAAGACGATGAGGTGATGATATGATGGTGATAGTGGTGAGAACGATGGTGAAAGTGACGATGATAATATTAAGTGTAATGTTGATGATGAAATCACAATTACGAAACTGATATTGGCTATGACAAATATAGCGATGATAATGATGACAATAGTAATGGTTATAAACTTAATTCTGGTGACAATAGTGAAAATAACAATAGTAATGTGATGATAAAGATAATAATGAAGGATATAATAAATGTGGTGGTAGTGGTAGAAATGATGGTGGCACTCCAATGGAGTAGAAGAGTAAGAAGATATAATAAGCGTTCTTAAACAAGTAGCGGTACTCCCTCTTCATACAGAAACATTTAGTTTCACGAGAGGCTTATATTTAATCCAATGTAAGCACACACACGACAAGTTTAAAGTCCATAAATATGTGCAAAAGAATTTTTACTGCATGCGGGTAATATGAATCGAATTTCCTATTCTTGTATACAAAACTCTGCACGTGGACTACGACGTGGAAGTTTTATGTAAATATTTTATGACAATATTTTGTAAAGTAACTGTTAAGAATTTAATGATAGGCCTATCATAGGACAGCCATTTCGTTCAAACTGGAAATACCAATGAAAAAGCTTTTTCAGAAATATTTGTTTATTATTAGTGTGAGACATAGATAAGGCTCTACATTTAAATATTCTATTGTTTTATTTTCAAAAAGAAAATATTTTACAAGTTTTATGGGCATTGAATCTAAGTGGTCTTGGCTGGGTAAAGGTACTGTTTTGTTTCCCTAAAGTTTACTGATAGATAAATTAGCTGTTAATGCATGTTTTTCAAGGAACTATTGTTGAAGAAATATTTTGGGATCCAAGATCAAGGAACTTTTTACTCTGGACTATATTATTTCCTGTCACTTATTTCCAGTGGATTAATAACAATTAATGTTACAGTTCAAGTGCATATTACTTACTTAATTACAAATGGTTTTTAAGGAACCCGCAGATATATTGCCGCTCTCACATAAGCCCGCCATCGATCCATATCCTGTGCAAGATTAACCCCACCTCCCTCAAATCTATTTTAATATTATCCTCCCATCTACGTCTCGGCCTCCCCAAAGGTAGAGATGGAGGAAATAATTTAATTACCAATATATAGATATTGCAATATATTGCAAACCCAATTTCGATAAACGATATATATTGCAAAAAATATATCGATATATCGAAATGATTCGATATATCGCTATTTCGCAAATTAATAGATACTAATGCAACTACATTTGTAGATGTATAATTATTACAATAAACTTAAATTTTAATAGCCTATTCCTTATTAGCATTGAAATCAACATCATAACAGTCAAAAGATTGAATGTAAAAGTGCAACGATAAACAATACATTTTAATACCATAATTATTTTGTAATTCCTAACCTAAATCAAAATTATAGTGGAGGTAAGATGAGCTTAAATGATACAATGGGGATGTGTTAAGTGAACTCTATATGGGTCAGTATTTGACATTGAAACATTCATAGTGTTCTGCCCAAAGGCAGGTCTTTCACTGCAAACCCAGCATTCTTCAGTCTTTCCTACTTTCTACCTTCCTCTTTGTCTCTCTTAATGTCGTCCATCATCTGATATCTTCTTCTGCCCCAAACTCTTCTCCCTTTCACCATTCCTTCCAGTGCATCCTTCAGTAGGCAGTTTCTTCTCAACCAATGACGCAGCCAATTCCTTTTCCTCCTTTTGATCTGTTTCAGCATCATTCTTACTTCATCCATTCTTTCCATCACAGCTTCGTTTCCTACTCTGTCCATTTCACACGCTCCATACTTCTCCATATCCACATTCCAAATACTTCTATTCGATATACCGTGAACTTGAGTGAATGAGCTAGAAGAACTAGCCAAGGCAAACGAACTGTGAACTGAGAACTGACAGTTTTGTTTTGTAAATAGTGCTTTGTGAACATTAGTTGAGATTAGGAGTACATTGTTGTTCTCAATGATCCAAGTGAATTGTCATTGTGGTCTGTGTAGTGCAATAACGAATACTGTGTTGCTTTGTGGAGTGGAATACCCATTGTTGACGGGAGTGTTTAAATTCAGACATAGAAAGCCATTATTGTTGTGAATAAAAGTAACATTATTGTTGAAATAAAAATCAGAATATCCTTGTTTCTCTTTCCATTTAAAAACATAGAAATGAAAGTTTTGAAGTCAAACGGTTCCTTTTCAGAGTGGCAGTTGCTCCTACCTTGGAGAACATTAGTAATACTAAAATAGTAGTAGATAAACCTCCCTTATCAATCTCATATTAAATATTAAATAGTTTGAATTCGAATTCTAGACCAGCCAATCAGAAATAGGCATTGATTGGATTGACTATTTCAAGATTGCACAATTATATAACTGTCCACTTTCATTAACGCCATCACTCGGGGAATTATCGGAGTTAACTAGTTTGAATTTTGTTGTTCATAATAATTCCACAAAATCAAAAACAAATATAAAAAAACGATAAATTTATGAGAAAACCGATATATTATACGATGCATTGAATCAAATTTTCGATATCGATATATCGAAACGAAATTATCGGTATTTCGTAAAAACCGATATATCGTTCCCATCTCTACCCAAAGGTCCTTTTCCCTCCGGTCTCCCAACTAACACTTTATATACATTCTGGATTCGCCCATACGTGCTACATGCCCTGGCCATCTCAAACGTCTGAATTCAATGTTCCTAATTATGTCAGGTGAAGAATACAATGCGTGCAGTTCTGTGTTGTGTAACTTTTATCCATTCTCCTGTAACTTCACCCCTCTTAGCCCCAAATATTTTGCTAAGAATTTTATTCTCAAACACCCTTAATCTTTGTTTCTCTCTCAAAATGAGAGTCCAAGTTTCACAACCATACAGAACAACTGTTTTATAAATTCTAACTTTCAGATTTTTTGACAGCAGACTAGATGACAAAAGCTTCTCAACCGAATAATAACAGGCATTTCCTATATTTATTCTGCGTTTAATTTCCTTCCGAGTGTCATTTATATTTGTTACTGTTGCTCCAAGATATTTGAATTTTTCTACCTCTTCGAAGGATAAATCTCCAATGTTTGTAGTTTTGTTTCGTACAATATTCTGATTACGAGACATATTCATATACTTTGTCGTTTCAGAATTTACTTCCAAACCTATCGCTTTACTTGCTTCCAGTAAAATTTCCGTCTTTTCCCTAATCGTTTGGGGATTTTCTCCTTAAATATTCACGTCATCAGCATAGACAAAAAGCTGATGTAACCCGTTCAATTCCAAACCGTCTCTGTTATCCTGAACTTTCCTAATGAATATTTTGATTTATAAATGCCACAGTTATTTTAAAAATGGAAAAATGGACTTTAGCTCATCTGTTAACATCCGTGACAAGATGTGCGTAACATCCGTGACATGGAAGAAACAGCTATAAAATATTTATGGATTATGTTTTTGTGAACTAATTGGATGCCATGATATTTGCATACCTTTCACATGGACATTATGACCACAGTCTAGTATACAGTTACGAAGCTCAATACGTAGTAAATATGCATCCATAGATAGTTGCTAACCACTAGAATCGCTACTGTCGCCTCATTATAGACAATGCGAAATAGTACCTGCACAGTCTATTGTTCCTAGTACCCTCGTAAACTCAAGCTTCGTGACTGTATATACTAGACTGTGCTATGGCAATGAAACTCTTTTTCCCTGAGGCAGAGATCTGAGTTTTACATTTTTTGTTAATAAGGTGTGAAATGAGTTCACAAATCTTGCAATATATATTGCGGAACCTTTTCTCTATTTACTTTCTGCAATATAATAAAATTTATTCAACGATAGTAAAAGACTTAGGGTGGGAATTTCTCAAATCAAGGCAACGAAAAATCAGACTCACCGCATTGTTTAAGGCACAAATGGGACACAAAGCATGGACCGACATCAATGCTGGATTAGCAACACCATCATACTTAGGCAAGGCTGATCATATTAGAAAGTTTAAATGTAGAAAATAAAGAACGGATGTGGCAAAATTTTCCTTTGTTAACCGCACAATAGTAGACTGGAACAGCTTACCTTTGGTAATCTTTCAGGGTGGTCCTCTCAAAATCAATACATTTAAGGAAATGTTGAGAAGATTAGACTGAAAATATAATTGTAGGTGCAGTGTAATTATCTAAGTTGTGTCATGTAATTAATTAAGCTTATATGTAATTAATTGAGAGGATATACAATTTAGTTGATATGTAAATAAATTAAGGTGATATGTAATTAATTATGATGAAATGTAATTAAGTTGATATGTAATTAATTAAGGTGATATGTAATTACTTAAATTGGTAATAGTTGGGTGAAATAGAAGTACTTATAAGTTAGGTTTACTTTTGCTTATTGTAGGCGTTATTTTAAAATTGTTATTTATAGCCCTAGGTTTATTGCATCTATTTATTTATAGTATTTATGTTTACTTTATTTTTTATTTTTTTATTGCTGTAATTATTGTATTATTGTAATGGTACTATTGTATATTATATATCACTGCCACCGGGTGTATACCCAATTGTAGTGTTAATAAATAAATACATACATTACATACATACATACATACATACATACATACATAACATACATACATACATACATTACATACATACATTACATACATACATACATACATAAATACAACTTTTTTTTTCTGTAAAACGATACTGATCTTCTAAATTGATTCTAAAAATAAAAGTTCACAAAATAAATTTCATTTTCAATATACTGAATTTGAAAATAGTAAAAATATAACATCCGGATAACTGGAATGGCTGAGGAGTGATTTATATGAATACGCCTATATTTACTTACAAGATAAGAACATAAATAATGTCTAAAAACAGATCAATTGGAGCAGGAGAAACAAACGGCTGTGCGTTGCTCGTCTCATTCAGGTAGATTGTTCTCGCTGGATAAAACAGCCACGCAGGCTGGCTGGCAGTCTATTAGTATAAAACAACACGCGGTTAGGATACGCAGCACGGCGAGGTGCGGTGGAGGAAGGAATGAAGGAAGCGAACGAACCAACGAACGAACGAACGCGAGAGAAGGAAACTCCGGAATAGAACTGTCCGTTCCAGATGTTCCCACACATAACATTGCTTTACCATACTGTTGCTATGTACAATCAGTTACTGCAAACCTACACCATCTCCACCCGAGGAAACGACATTCTCTGAGCCCATAGCCGTGTTCACAAGGAACAGAGTGTCGGGGTGTCGATTTTGTTTTTTGAAGAGAACCGGGTTTGTTTGGCAAAGTACACGCGGAGATAGATGCATTTAAAATATCACACCTGCATTATAAAGCAAGAAAGACACAGACGTTTCAAATTTTAACAAAAATATTCCACGTCATGAAGTTGAAACAATCTCTTTGTATGCGTTTTGTAACATTCTAGTTATTTTACCATGTTGACAATAGCATTCCCTTTAAGGGGGCACTATATTGAAATTACTAACTTCCATGTTTTTTAAGATTTTATCTGGTTAATAAAATAACGTGTACAAAATTTCATCGTTCTATGATAAGTGGTTTGCATTTTATTAATATCTTAATAAAACATTGTATCGCTTAGCATAAATAATGCTTTGCGTCACAATTTACATTATTTTTTACTGATATTAACTTATATGATTCTTTATATACTTACTTACATGTGGCTTTTAAGGAATCCGCAAGATCATTGCAGCCCTCACATAAGCCCGCCATTTGTCCCTATCCTGTGCAAGATTAATCCAGTCTCTATCATCATATCCCACCTCCCTTAAATCCATTTTAATATTATCCTCCCACCTACGTCTCGACATTCCCAAAGGTCTTTTTCCCTCCGGTCTCCCAACTAACACTCTATACGCATTTCTGGATTCGCCCATACGTGCTACATGCCCTGCCCATCTCAAACGTCTGGATTTAATGTTCCTAAATATGTCGGGTCAAGAATACAATGCGTGCAGTTCTGCGTTGTGTAACTTTCTCCATTCTCATGTAACTTCATTCCTCTTAGTCCCAAATATTTTCCTAAGAACCTTATTCTCAAATACCCTTAATATCTGTTCCTCTCTCAAAGTGAGAGTCCAAGTTTCACAACCATACAGAACAACCGGTAATATATCTGTTTTATTAATTCTAACTTTCTGATTTTTTGACAGCAGACTAGATGACAAAAGCTTCTCAACCGAATAATAACAGGCATTTCCCATAAGTGTTTATTCTGCGTTTAATTTCCTTCCGAGTGTCATTTGTATTTGTTACTGTTGCTCCAAGATATTTTAATTTTTCTACCTTTTCGAGGATAAATCTCCAATTTTTGTTTCCATTTTGGACAATATTCTGGTCACGAGACATAATCATACATTGCAACAAATATTAATATTGAGTTTTTCTGTACAGTGAATCGGTAAATCACTAACATTTTTTTTATTATTAGTAGTATTTTTACTTTTTATTCTTATATAATAAAAATTTCGGTAATTTACTGATTAATTTTATAGCGAAACCCTGTAGTAAGTTTTGATCCCATGTATATAAGGCTCGATATAAGAAATTATCAGTTAAGAATAATGTAAAATGCGGTGCAAGAAACTTTTTATAGAAAGCGATTTAATATTTTAATAAAATATTATAAAATGCAAACCACTTATCAAAGGCGGATGAAATTTTGTACATTTGTCATTATTAACCAGATATATCAGTGATCAAAATTTAGTGAAATCTAATTTCATAAGTATGGTAGTTATTGATATCAATATTGTGAACTCTTAAAAAAAAATATGGAACTTGAAAATTTTACTATAGTGTCCCCTTATTAGATTCATTTTTTAACTTTCTATACATAACCGAGTTTCATTTACACTGCTTTACACACCTTACATAATTGTAAGTCGAGGTAGAGTAAAATGTAATTATATCGAACGCCAGATATACGAAATATCTAGTATTAAAACGAAATATTTAGTATTAAGAAATTACATTTTGTCCCCGGCTTGTCCTTGTAGGCCTAGTTTAATGTTGAAACATTCCTATTTAATGGATTATGTTAAAAAAAAAAGGAAAAACAGTAAAATAAAATCAAAATGTACATCTATTGCAAAAAAAAGGTCTACATCTTTAATGAAAAGAATATTTTATATATAGGGTAGGCTACAATACGTTACCAAGGACATATTTTATATTGTAATTATATTTCAATTTGAAAGTGGTCACGTGACCATTACATATTTAACTAATATAATATGTCTACTATGATACAGATGCCTCTAAATTTTGTTTTCGTCTTTTAATAAATTGTTCCCTTGCTCTCCCCATTTAGTTTTCTTATATCGATCACTGCTCACATATCTCGTAATATGGCGCTTTCAATCACAGATCGTTAATCTTATAATATGGCTTCCCAAACAGCATGATACTTCTCGTTCTATATAGTGCTTCTTAGTACTTTAATTTTGTGCTTTTCCTACACGTGTTTTTTTAACTCCGTCTTTTCAAATGCAATGCAAGTAGAGCTTTTTATTTTACTTAAGGACATTTTCCATATCTACATGCAAAATATACCCAATTAACGGCGTAAGTAGAGATAAATGAACAAGCTGGCTTTTTCCTTAGAAAAATAACGTATTTCTATATAACGAAATTTTACTACATCGAAGTAATTTCAGAGGTGCCTAGGATTTCGTTATAGAGTAATGGAGTTTGCAAACTTTCATGTTAACGTCTTACGGTAATGTTTATGTCAATGTTTATGTGAATAATTGTGAATGATCCCATTTGATAGCCTGGGCGCAAACTTCTGTGTTTATGTTACGGTTATGTTTAATTTTCATTGTGAATGGGTCTTAAAAGTTGGTAATATTGTTATACGAGTAATATTATGATAGTTCTTTTTGAGAATTTTTTACAATTTTACTGAGAGAGAGAAGAACCGATTTTGTGCAGAAACTTGTCCACGAACATTCCCTTAATACGTTGATGCAAAAAACCGATCTTCCTCTCGCTCAGTAAAATTGTAATAAATTCTCAAATAGAACTCACAATATTACTCTTGTTACAATATTACCAACCTTTGCCCTACTGACATTTTATTGTATTTGGATAAGCTTGATGTGAAAGTAAAACATGCTTAGTCTTGAGGTTAAAGTATATTACTTTATTCGAAGAACAGTAGTAAAAATAGAAAGTGTTAAAAATTTTAAAGTACACAAGTTCTGACAAAATAAATATTGTTAGCCTTTGCGAGAATTCCAAGTTTAGAGTTGTGGAACCCTATAGTAATCTTGTTTTTATATATATATACAAATAGAATTTACAATGCACAGTGAAGGAAAACAAAATTGTTACCTCAGTTGGAGACTCAATGGTGATCTCTAAGATCAAAGCCCAGCGGTAACTCGTGGAATCAGAACACATTATCAGTGATTATTAGAGGAGAAAAATTCACTCCGGTGCCGGGCCTTTGGTTCTACGTACCCAGTGCTCTAACCACTGAGCTACGCCGAAGTTCAATCCACAGCATCGGATCGAATCCCTCTCTTCTAGTGTTTTTCCCTTTTTAGGCTTGACTCCAAGTTCGACATATATGTTGACATATATTAAGTCAACTGCCATTTTACAAGGTGCGCATTCAAATGAGTGGCTTGGACCCGGGTTCGATCCCCTGCGCCGGAGTGAATTTTTCTCTTCTAATAATCATTTTTACCATAACAGATATATTCTGTAGGATCAAAAATGAATGTTTACGTAGATTCTTCGCTCAACAGTGCATATTACTGTGGAATCCCGGCCACCACGTCACTCAATTGAGTCCGCTCCTTGTAAAATGGCAGTTGACTTAATATATAGCGTAGCTCAGTGGTTAGAGCACTTCATATGTAGAACCAAGGACCCGGGTTCGACCCCCGGCGCCGGAGTGAATTTTTCTTCTCTAATAATCATTGTTACCATAACATATATATTAGGTCCAAAAATTAATGTTTACGTAGACACATTAACAGACTCCACTAAAACCAATAAACTGATACCTCGGAGAGTCTACACTACACATTATTCAGAGTGGTATATAGACGCAAATACAGACAAACTTCCGTTTCTTGAATTGATAGTATTTAGATATGTATGATAAGTACGCATAGGCCTAAGTGTTTAGATATGTACTGATGAGTATTTAGATTTGTAGCGTATTTTTTTTATTCTTACATTTATTTTTCTGTTTTTGTTTAATTTATATTTTTGTTATCTCTAACTACCACCGAGTGAAAACCTATTTATAGTTAATAAATATTCATTCCTTCATAATATTAGATGACATGTATAGTTTAGAATTAAATAGTAAAAGCGGGTGAGGTATCTGACAATGTTTATTAATTGAATCGGTCATTGCAGAAAGGGGATAAGTCATAAAATCTTACTTTTGAGATAATCAATAAAAACTGTTTTCTTCTTCCAATACTGGAGTAATCATTATAAATATTTTTTCTTACTTTGTTTATGAATAGTTAAGTATAATACATCATGTTAGACATCTGACATCTCAAACACTTTTGTTTAAAGTTGTTTAATCGAACCATGACTTATCCCCTTTCTGCAAGGAATTGTTAAATATAAAAGAAAAAATATATAATTTACAATTTTGGGCTAATGTAATATTTGAAAACAAACTAAAAGTTAATAATTACAATGATAACGATGTTTTCATGTGTAATTACTACATTACTGTCACCATTTACATAATTATTTTTGCATTTTAGTCATTATTCCTACTACATAAATGTACCAATATGTGATTTTATATCACAGTTTTAAATCAAGACTCTACTTTAAACTCGTACTTAAAAACTGCATATAGGAGAGCACAATAAAAATACACTAAAGCACCACACAAAGTCATTTGTTTCAATTGTTATAGAGTGTATTGTTAGACGTTGGAAACCACGTCATTTGTAGATTTCTTGTCACAAGGTGGCCAGTTCAGGATCTCTTCGTAAAGGAAAGTGTGTTCCAATGGAATGTATTGCGTCACTTTCGATGTCTCCAAGTTCTTTCGTATTAATGGGAATTTTCCCATTGTATGCTTTTGTGTAGGCATTACTATGCGTCCAGAACCTGGTTTTTTCATACAGAATCTGTGTTTCCTCATTTCACTACCAATGAACAAACTGGCAGTCACACATCCTGGATCATCTTTAGAGTAAACAAATTCAATGAATTGTGCTGAAGAAAACATATTCTTATCTTTCCCTTTCTTCCTCACTGTGTCTAACGAGCAGGTGGTTTTCTTGTAATACTCTGGCGACTAGTATTTAAAATTCAAAATATCAGTAGTAACTGATTCTACAGAAAATCTGTTGTTTGTGTTTGCCTGGTGGATCAAGGTATTGTATTGGTCTGGCACATATACCCTGTCTGTCTTCCTGAGCGCTTCACTACACCAAAGTTGCGGTCACAGGGAAGAAATGAATGGCCTCGTTGTGGAAAATAATCTCCCCATTTGGATCAGTGCAAGCAACAATCGAATTAAGGTATGATTTTTATTTTGCCCTCCACAGTTATCAGAGAAAAGATACAATTCCTTGACTGAAGAGGGGACGTTATTTTCAATGTAGTTAAGAAGAAACACACTTCATTTGAAGATTTGTGGCCTATACCTTCATGATAGGAATAGAAGTGCGCCGTATGGTCTTTGAAGTTGTGAATGTTGAAAATTGATGACCCAAAGTTGCGGCTAAACAAACAATGAGTAGTTTCTTACCCACATTGTTCTCCTGTCGTACGGGCTGCTACAGACTTCCCAATGGAATTGACGTTCCAATGCCTTCAGTTTATTTTTCTTATTTACATTTCTGCGGTAGTTAATTTCATTGCATTTACGCTTACCATTAACAACACAGTTTTCTTCCCCTGGGTCACTTACTACTTCTACCTTATCTGTCATTTTCCTTATCAGCTGATGAGCGCGTAACTTATTAGATCCGCGGCACTCAGTTGCGTCACGTCGTCAGTCAGTGCAGAAAGAAGGTAAGTCGCTGACTTGTCCCCTTTCTGCAATGACTGCGCTGCTTATGGTACTCTGCTTTGCGTTGAGAATGAGCAAATTTGTCCCATTTCTGTATGTAAATGTGTGTCTAGGCCTGGAGAAAGCAATGGCACTCTTAACTCATTTTCGCGTTTTTCATGACTTATCCCCTTTCTGCAATGACCGATTCAATTAGCCTATACGATTTATTGTATTCGTGTAAAAACTATCGCTGAATGTACGTAAGATAATTATTATTGAAGTAAAACTTCTTTATGCTGGTCGAACGTTATGAAACAAATTTCTGTGACAAACGTTTTAAAAAGGCTTTGTTGGGCGGAGGTAGAACGCTTCAGACCGTCGAACTTCAAGATAAGCGTGAAATGAGGTCTCTGCCATCGATTCAATAGCAATTATACTCCTCTGCCGGCAATGTTTACGTCGCCTGTCAGACATTATGGAACGAAGTATAGTGGGAGTCAGTTGCCTTCCATATTATGAAAGAATTGTTCTCATCTCCTGCATTAAGTTTCGTTCTGCATGATGCCACGTATATTTTCCATACACGTGCATTTCGACCTCCTCTTTCGCAAGACTTGCTTCGGTATTCTTTCGTTAACTACTACTTCAAAATGTAACTTACAAAACCAAATAAAATGGTCTACAAAGAATGAAAATTGCAGCTGTTACTCTGGAGAATGTAAAATGAATCATCTGAACTTTATTATTAATATTATTATTATTAATATTATTATTATTATTATTATTATTATTATTATTATTATTATTATTATTGGAGAATATTCAGAGAAAATTTATTTCCTTGTGTTCTTATAGATTTTTACCAAATTCCGATAATTATAAATATGACATTAACTGTAAATATTTTAACTGCTGCAGTTTATTTGCCAGACGTCAAGATCTTTATTATTTATTTTTTTGTAAAGTCATTAAGGGTGATATTGATTGTGAATCATTCATAAGCAATCTTCGTATTTCTGCTAAAGGTTTAAGATTTCATAACATTTTTTATAATAGAAATTCCAAATCTCTCTCTCCGGTCTGCAGATGTATAAAATATGCTAATTTGCATGGACTGAACTTGAACCCATTTAATGTGTAGTATATGCTTTTTGAGTTTTATCATGGTATATCCTTATTTCTTATTATTTGTCAGATATTGCTATTTATTTTGTTGCATTTGGACAATGATTAATGTTGACTATGATATTGATTGTATTCCATCTCACTTCCATTTTCTATCATTCATTCTCATCATCATTTGTTCTGTTTTCTTTTGTTTTGTAATCTTGTGCTTAACTGTAATTGGCCTTGTGCTGTTGTTTTGCACGTTAATATTCTAAATAAATAAATAAAATAAATAAATTATTATTATTATTACTAATATTACATTATTATTATTATCAGGGAAAGGATTTATATGTAAATACATATTTACTTATAAAGCTAATATAATTTATATTTTGCATTATCTTTATGTTTCACAATGTGTAGGGTTGAAAAATCCTACTTTTATTTTCCATATTTTTCCATATTTTAGAGTTTAGTACATATTTTCGTTAATTTCCATATATTTTCCATATTTCATATAAAACAGTCCATATTATATTAGGTTTAACAATAAAACAAAACAAAATTCCATTAACTTTTAAAAATACATTTCAACAATAGAGATTTAAACACATGTTCAGTAATCCCTTTAACATCAGAGTTATTTGAAAATTAGCAGTCCTATCAACAATGGGAAAGTAAGTTACAAAACTGTATTAATTTAATTTAAAATTTTTAACAGACTTCAGTTGTGCAGCTCAACAGTTAAATGCCAGTCAGAGTACACATAGGTTCAGTTTTGTAAATCATACTATAAAGACGGTAAATATGCCAAAAGTACGTCATTCAGTCAATTTAAAATCAAAACTAACAAGTTACATTTCAGAATTTAAAGAAGATGGTTTATCAACTGACAATAAAATATTATTTTGTAATTTGTGTCAGTGTGCAGTATCATCTACACAAAAGTTCCTGGTGCAACAACACATTACAACTAGTAAACATCAGGCCAACAAACAACTAAATTCCAAGCAGAGACAATTGTTTTTAACACAACCAACAACATCGAATGTAAGATCTGAGTTTAACATCGACCTGTGCCGTTCTCTCATCTCTGCTGATATTCCTCTCTACAAACTAAAGAATAAGGTCTTCAGGGAATTCCTTGAAAAATATACTCGACATACAATCCCGGATGAGTCAACACTTAGGAAGACGTATGCTCCATCCATCTACGATGAGACAATACAGAAGATAAGAGATGAAATTAAAGATAGTTCAATTTGGGTTTCCATTGATGAGACTCCCGACAAAGAAGGTAGACTTGTTGGTAATGTAGTTATCGGTTTGTTAAGTGAACAATATTCTGAACGAATTCTTTTACATTGTGATGTTCTAGAAAAGTGCAATAACAAAACTATAGTTAAACTGTTCAACGAAGCTATGGGTATCCTGTGGCCAAAGGGTATTATGTACGATAATGTGTTATTCTTTATTAGCGATGCTGCCCCTTATATGGTCAAAGCTGGACAAGCATTATCTGTTGTATATCCTAAATTGACTCATTTTACTTGTGTGGCGCATGCATTTCATCGTGTGGCAGAAGTGGTCAGAGACAATTTCCCTAAAGTAGATTTGTTGATTTCATCAGTGAAAAAAGTATTTCTCAAAGCTCCCAGTAGAGTTAACGTGTTGAAAGAAATGTACCCTGAAATTCCATTGCCACCAAAGCCAATTTTAACTAGATGGGGTACATGGCTAGAAGCAGTTGAATATTATGCCGAACATATAGACTCTATTAACAATGTTCTCCTTGCATTGGACTCTGAAGATGCAGTCTCAATTGATACTGCGAAAACAGTTACCTGTGACATAAGTGTGAAGAATGACTTAGCTCACATTCAGCATACATTTTCATGCATCATAAAAACGCTCAAAAGTCTCCAAAATAGGCACCTTTCACTATCTGAAAGTTTTGAAATTATAAATAGTACTGTGGAACAACTGAATCGTGGTAGAGGTAAAGTTGCAGATGCAGTAAGAGCTAAGGTGGACACTGTACTTTCAAAAAACCCTGGATATGAAGAACTACAAAAGGTTGTTGCTGTGATGAGTGGTGAATCAACAGTGAAGATTAACTTGGACTTATCCCCAGCAGACATTGTGAAATTGAATTATGTACCAGTTACTTCTTGTGACGTCGAACGCTCTTTTAGTCAGTATAAATCTATCCTCAGAGACAATAGAAGAAGATTCACTTTTCAGCACTTGAAAGAAATGTTTGTAACCTATTGTTATGGTAACAGACAATAAAAATTGTGTTTTGTTGAAACTACATTGGAAGATAAGGTACGTCCATTATATTTTTTGTTTAGTTTGATTAAAATGTACCAATATTTAACGTACATAGTCATTTTTTTATAATTTTAAGTCCATATTTAATTCCATATTTTGGTAAAAATCCATATTTAATTCCATATTTTGGTAAAAATAACTACATATATATTTACATATTTCATATATTTTTAGTCCATATAAATCCGTTCCCTGATTATTATTATTATTATTATTATTATTATTATTATTATTATTATTATTGTTACATTATTAGCTAATTCTCAAATTACATCTAGAAACGCAGCATATATATTACTTTTGTCATGTGCACATATTTCTATTGAATGTACTGTTATGAAAAAAAAATCACTAACAATGTGGAAAGTGTCCAAATTTACAGATACCTCTGCGGTAAATCTAACCGTTACACTTTCTTAGTAAGCGTATGTGGGATGATTTCTGATGTGAACATTACAATGGGACAGTTACTGTTCCCACTTCATCTTCTTTCACTTATTTCTTAAGTTAATTTGTGTACCTGTTGATTTTAGTTACATATAAATGTGGTCTCGGGTTTGTAACAATTATGATTCATTTTGAGAAGGTGTTTTATGTAAGTCTATTATAAATACAGAATTAAAAAGAAGATAAAATCTAACCACTCTGTTATACTCGGATGACCAAAATTAAATTTATTGGGTGACAGTATCTGGAAGGCAGTCCAAAAACTGAAACAACTAGGCAGACAATATAGTATGGCAATATCCATCGATAAAACAAAAGTTATGGGCTGTATTTTCATTTAATTTCATTCAGTAAAGTGTATAGATCCAATAAGAGCAAAAATGCAGTAGCGTGCAAATTAATCCGAACACGACATATTTTTACATTTTCTGTCATTGTTGGCCTCACAGCTGCTCATACCGCTTTAATTGGCATCTGTAGTACGTGTAATTCCATTTTTGAAGGTCTATTGTTATTATTTTTTTATAATATGTGACATTTTGCCTGTCGTTTTGTACTTGTAAGCATTTCAGTTGTGTTGAAGAATTAATACTGCAATCCTGTATACATTCTGTCGTCTTCACAAATGGATACAACTCCACGAAAACGGTCTAAAATTATAACATTAGCAGAGCATTCTTCTATGACACTGAGGCAAATTGCTGCAAATGTCACATCGGTTTGGCTACTGTTAATTCCATCATAAAACGATACAGGGAGACTGGATCCATCGCACCCCAGAGAAAAGGAAACTGTGGCCGGAAAAGGAAGACTTCACCTGCAGATGATAGTTTAATTGTCAGGAAAAGTAAATTAAATCCTAGACTAACTGCTGTCGACTTAACCCGCGAGTTAATGGCTACCACTGGGGCGAATATTCACGTCACAACAGTGCGGCGTAGGCTTTTGGAAGCTGGACGAAGGGCTCGTAAGTCTATCAAGAAGCAACTGCTAACCCCTGTTATGTGCAAAAAAAAAAACGCTTAATGTGGGCAAAATTACATCAACACTGGACAGTGAATGACTGGAAGAATGTACTTTTTTCCGATGAGTCTCATTTCGAGGTCCACGGCCACCGTGTTTCTTACGTACGGAAAGGATCCGAAAAAGTAACAGCAGCTCATCACCAACAAGCACCCAAAAACCCCCCTAAAGTAATGTTTTGGGGTTGTTTTACACATGAAGGGCCTGGAGCATTAATACCTATCAAGGGAATGATGAATTCTGACAAATATATTCACTTATTGGAAACCAGAATCATACCCCAGCTGCAAAAATCATTTCCGGATGGCAGAGGTGTGTTCCAACAAGACCTGTCACCATGCCATACGTCTCGAAAAACTACAGCATTCTTCAACAAAAAGAATATTCAGGTACTCCCCTGGCCAGGCAACTCACCCGACATCAACCCCATTGAGAAGTTGTGGTCAATTTTGCAAAAGAAGAATGCAAAAAATGGATTGTTCTACAAAGGAGATGATTTCTGCCCTCATTGGTGTATGGTTTCCCGATGAAGAAATGAAGAATATTTGTGGGAAATTAGTGGAATCCATGCCAAATCGTCTCAGAGCTGTTATTAGGAACAAGGGAGGCCACATAGATTACTGAGGTATGTCTTAGATCCTTTTTTTTTATCCCGTTTGAGTGTTTTTACATAAGTAATTACGTTGTTCGGATTAATTTACACGCTACTGTAGTAATAGCCCTAGGTAACAGAATTTATTATACAGCTAGTTAGAGACTTTAAATATATGGCATGTAATACAGGGACTATTTCTTCACAGTTCTATTGACAGCCATGGAGGATGATGTCGTAGTCATCCTCATTATCGTCCTCATCAAGATCTGCGTCATCTCTAAAAATGTGATCATTTGCTTAGAATGTTGCATTAAAAGCTATGATTATCATTTGAAGAGAGTATTTAAGTTGCCAATCCCATCGAATCAAACTGTTACTTCACTAATAATTATTTAATTCGTAAATAACCGGAGCCACGCGGTAATGTAGTCATTAAGGCGGTACGCTACTTAGCCGAAGGTCGAGGGTTTAAATTCCCGACGTGGTCATGGGTTTTCCATTGAAACTAATCCTTCCGGACGGGTATTTTCCTTGAGGATAAATGAGACGATAAAAAAACTGCTACTAATTCCAATTTCCTGTAAAGATGGAAGATTTCACCTATCGCTACCTCGTAGGCCTCCATAGCCTGGAATAGGCATAAATTTTGATCTACATTATAAAGCATTGATACCATTTTTTTTAACGTTTATGACGTCACCAATCAGTACATTTTTTTCTGATGTATTCTATCCTAATTGCTTTTATATGTTGGCAATACTGTGTTATGGTATACTGGGTGTTCATTTCAAAGTGTGTCATGACGTCACTGTTGTTGGGTCACCGATTTGAAGCGAGTTTTAGCTTATATGTTAGAGAAGTTGCCTATTATTTAAGGCGTTCTTCAATCTGAACATGAGAACGTGTACGATATAACTTGAACGTCGTAGCAACAGATGGCGGTCTGTACGGTCTGTGTGCTACCATAACCTCGTTCGAACTGTGTTTTGCGCCGGCAAGTCGTACGCAGGGTATTTGTTATCATCGGTTGCGTACGGTAACATTCCACAACACAAATCAAATGCTCCGTGTCCATGTTGACCGTCGAAGTTAATGTCAACAAATACGTAAGTAATCGTCTTAACCCTCTCCCCATATCCCGACAGTACGTATTTCCAAACAGTTCACATTCCTGCCACTACCGGCGTTACCGTACGTATCGGCACGTACTCTTCAGAATGAACGCCGTACTTGCTAGCCAACTTCTCTGCCTCTTAGATTATACACCTGAGCTGCGGAAGTGTAGGAAGATTGAATTCTCTAGGCTCATCAGCTAGCCACATGACGGCATACAGCGAGCCAAGACACATTTTGAACTGAACACCCAGTAGTGTTGGTAGTGGTAATTATGTTATTTGAAATTTGTTTTGTGAATTGTCATGTCTTGAGAGAAGTTTTCTAACAATTACTATTCTAGTATTCATTTCATGGGTTATAATTTTATTATCTGTATTTTTAGTAGATTATTTTACGATGTCTTATCAACATCTTAGGTTATTTAGCGTCTGAATAAGATGAAGGTGATAATGCCAGTGAAATGAGACCGGAGTCCAGCACCAAAAGTTACCCAGCATTTTTTCATATTGGAGTGAGGGGAAAACCCCGGAAAAACCTCAACCAGGTAACTTGTCCCAACCGGAAATCGAATCTGGGCCACTTGGTTTCGCGGCCAGACGCGCTAACTGTTATTATTATCTGTAATTAATTAAGGTTTTAGTTTATATATTCCTTATGATTACATTGCAGTGTTCGTGGCTGTCTCCCACCCTCAGCGACATGGTTAGATAGAGTTTGATTTTTCAAATATAGGGGAAAGGAGGGTAAGAGTACGCACTTTTTGGATTTTAACATGTTGACTGCCGTGTGAGAAGGGGTGTGTCTCACACCAATTTTGTACCTGCAGGCCTTGTGAGATATCAATTATCTCACAGGGAAATTTTTACTTCGAGCCGCGTGATACAGCAGCGGTTGCACAGAGCCATATGAGTTACATCTAGATGTCAAGGCATTGGCCTGAGGGAACTGACGCTGTTCTTGGCCTTCAGTTTCCGCGACCTGAAAAGGTGCTAGGGTCATGCAAATTTTGTTGGATTTTCACATCAATTTATTGGAAAAAATTACTAATAATAAAGAATACAATGACAAAACACATAACAAATACAAATTGGTGATTTACATAATACACTAATGTACACGACTTGAAAAGGAGCTAGTATCATTAAAATGTGCCAGATTTTCTCCGCAATTTATTGGAAGAAGTTACAAAATCAAAATACACAAAAAATAAAAAGTGGTGATTTACATAATAATAATAATAATAATAATAATAATAATAATAATAATAATGTTTTATTTTCGCTGGCAGAGTTAAGGCCATAAGGCCTTCTCTTCCACTCAACCAGCCTTAATCAATACAATACATAAATTTAAATTACAAATATTTTCACTACACTTAAAAGGTTCTCCAGCAATAATCTTCACTACACATTTATTTAAATTTAGATAAATCTATAAGGTAAAGTAGTAACTTAATTTATGAGCTAATTTAATTCAATGAATTATAATTAATTTAATATTTGAGATAGCTAGTAAAATGATGAAAATTAATTTAATATAAGCTTACTAGGACTATGTTACATAGTACACTGATTTACTACGAAAAAGCAAGGAATGCAATAATGATTGTCACAAGAAATACACAAATTTCTTACATTAGATGCTTTTCTCTGTGCTTCTTTTCTCCCAGAAACATTAGCTTTCTTTTTATAGCACTCCTCACAGCGTTTTCTTATCAGTTTCTTTCAAGACATGGTTTTCTGGAATGTTTACATTTGGAATCTGCTCATCATTCTCAGCATTCTTCATTCCAAGCAGCTCTTCGCACACAATTTCTTTGAATCTAGTAATACTCATTTTATTTTTCGTGACTATGGAAAACATGATATGGGCGTTCACAATTGTTTTACCGAAAATTGCCAGCTTACGGTACCACTTGATACCACGTTTCAGCGATGTATTGTAGGCCTTCAATTGATCTGATATGTCACTAAATGCTTTAGAATTATTATAGTCAATTACGACCTTGGGCTTTGTAATTTCTTTGTTATGTTTTTGCACAGTTACTGTTTCATCTAAATGTTTGGTACTGAGCATTAGGACGTCCAGTGTGTCTTTCCACTTAGAAACAATGGCACCTGTGTCACTCTCTCGCAATAATGCCTCCTTTATTCAATTGAGCATGGACAACGTCATTTGGCTTGCATTTTCGATTTTTTCGGAGAGTACCCGTCAAACGAGTATTGCGGGAAAGAAGTTTGTGAGCCAGAGTAACACTTGTGTAATAGTTGTCCGTAAATAATATATAACCTTTTCCCAACAAATCTCCCACTAAGTTTTCCACCACACATGTAATGGTTCACTACTATTGGTTTCTTTGCCACAATATATGTATAACCACCCTTTATACATGATTTGAAAAGCTTGACCAATGTTTCATCGATACATATTTCCTCCTCTGGTACGATAATTACTTGATATGTTGCTTTCAATTTTTCCAACAACGGAGACAATTTCCGAATATTTGATATTTGCCCCAAATTTTCATTACCATGAAAATGCCACATGCATAGAAAAGTTGAAACCTATTGCGGTATATAAACTTTTTTACATAATTGTCATAAATCTTTCTTTTGACCAATAGTTTTCCAGCTTTGGTTATCTCACCAACCCCATCCAAACCAAAATGCTCATACATTTCTTCATTTCATCTGAATTGATCTCTTTCCACTGGCGCAATCTGGGTTTAGGTGCTAACAGAGGATCGTTCAATTTTTGAGATGCGTATCTGTTTGTTTGAGTTACCAAGATATTTATAATTTCATCGTCAATGAAAAGCAAGAAGAAATCAATGGGAATTTTGTCAGCATAGTTCTGAGAGACTTATGGATCAACTCCAACATTTTGCACTGTAATAACTTCATATTGTCTTCTGATACTATTCCCCAGTTTATATTGTCAGTGTTCATGCCCTTTCCATATTTTTCACTTTTGCCCTATCAATTATATAGTCCTGTATAACTTGATCAAGCGATGATCCAGCAGCATTACTGTCCTCAACTGGTAGATCCTGGTTCTGATGTGCTGTTCTCGAAATAGAATAAAACCACAGAGAGACTAAAAACTTGAGACTTTGTATTATATAGGGCTCTACTATATAATTATATGAAAACTATAAATATATACATTTATACAATAACTGTATATATGGTATGCACCACAATACTGAAAAACTATTCAATACATACCTTTGGGTTGTACCCTTGTATTTCTTTCTTATAAGTTGGTGGTCACTTCCTGACTCAGACGAGCTATGATCCATCACTGAAACTCGACAATCCGTCGTCTGATAAATACTGATCAAATAACTTTTGTATATGTGCTTGCTCCTCTTCATATGACATACGAGTATTTCGATAATGGACAATTGTCACCCGTCTCAAGATACAAGTAGGACACGCTAAATAATCCTAACGAGAGTCCACGGCTCCAACAATGTATAGAAATAATTGCCAGCTGGAATAATAGTTTGGCGGCATTAGATAAAGGCGTGAGAAACGTTAGTCTCACACGGCTTCAAACGTAAAAAACTTGTTATAAAGGCCGCGTGAGACTTACTTGTCTCACAAAAAAATATCAACATTCCTATGAATGAAACGTTATATTCCGATAATTTACAATACAGAAGTTCCCATAAATGCATTCTTTGGACAAGCAAAAGAAAATAAATTAGTGGCCGCATAAAAATGGTCTTACACATAACATTACGGCAGTCAACGTGTTTTAAGCTCTAGTTGCTTAGTGGTTTACTTAATAAATGTGAAATTTGTACAGAAAACAGAAGAATGTTTCCAAAAACATGGAGAGTGTAAATATCTTAAAATAATATTTCATTCTTCAATTAATTAATTACATTAGGTACTGAAAATGGGAATTCTTAGACGACACATGGTCTAAGAGTACGCAGTAGTAAAGTTAAGGGGACGCATATTTTACTATATTTATTTTAACTATTATCTGTATATCATAATTTTGTTTCTTCTGTCAACAGAGATGAATTCAAACGTTATGATTAATTAAATCACTTAGCTGATGATAGATTTTAGCATCAAGAACAAAACGTAAACAAACAGAGACACAAAGATACAACTAACTTAAAGAAATCAAGTTTATTCACAGTCATCACAAACAAGTAATCCACGTCTACTGCAACTTGTGCAGTGCTCATGCCACCAATAATTACACTGGTTACATTTTATCCAGTCGCAATCAGGAGGTTCCCCAATACTCTTCAGAACACAGAGGACAAGCAATGATGTTCGCCTCGTTTATATTAAAAACCTGTGCAACGGATCTTTTGCTCTCACGTCTAGCTAGTCTTTCCTTTATCTGCTCAATCATTACTTCTGTAAAAACCATCTTTCTCTCGGGTTTCCTTTCATATTACCCCACTGTCTCCTAATTCTTGCAACTCCACTGAAATTACAAACTAAAGTCATCTAGGGTTCGAATAAATGGGACATAATTAAATAAAATATTAAAATACAATAACCATTTTAACTAATATAAAATAAACAAATGTAAGTTAAAATATTACCTCTATAAAACTGCGTCGTATTGTAGCTGCTTTCGAGTCTCAGAGTACGCATGCGAACTCTTGGGCGCGTACGCGTACTAGCATAATATTTTACAATTAGCAGTACTGACTTGTGGCTGCTCACATCTTGGAGTGGTAGTTCATGCTTTTTTAACAGTACCCAGCCGTATTTTAATATACGATGGAACTGATAACTAGTCACCTATTACCCTTGTAACATGAACATTAATAACATTCAGATAAAAGAATGCAGAGGGAAAAACCAAATTTCTTACCTTCAAAACAACTATATGAAATTCGGAGCGTTTACACCACATCCAACTTGTCTTCCTTCACTCACATAACATATGGACAGTCAGTTTTGCCAACATCGAAACTCCTATAAAATATTCGGAGGGTACATACTCTTAGATTGTGCGTACTCTTACCCTACTTTCCCCTACACAGTAAAATAATTGTGAAGATTATAACAACTTATTCTTTGGATATAGTACAACGAAACTTACAATACCACATTAGTCCCAAATGAATACTTTTCTCTTTCCCTAAATGTTAACACTGTTTACTCGATAAGTACTATCCATACGATTCTGAATTTACTTCGATAATTAAATAAACTGATAAGGAATTATTTATCCATTGACAGTTTTTAAATGAAATAGACGGTTTTCATGTAAATTAAATAAACACGTAGGCCTATCATTGTTTTCTGCTATTAGGAAGTCTGGCAACACTACTACAATGATTAAGCGACGTAATGCTGCTATTCAGACCGAGTTCGTATAGTATTCGTAGGTGAGTTGGTGATGTGCTGTTCCCAAACTACGCAGATTTTTTGCGTAATTTTCTAATTAACCATGCACTTAATTGCAAAATACTTTGTAGGTTTCTCATCCAATTTAATGTACTATTGTCCCTTCAATATACACAGTTATGTAACTTCCATCACGTATTTTTCGTATCATGTGTGAAGATAAGCGATAATTCTGTTCAATATTTTATCATACAATATTTTTAAATGCAAATTATTTTTTAAATATTTTTATATCGTATTTGCCAGATTAGTGGTAGGGCTATTGCTTTTTTACGTCATCAGCTGGTTTTTATGCGGTTGTATCATATTTTCTATCAATCCCGTAATTTTATCTTAACCTTAATAAATAGGTATAACGTTCATAAATATTCCAATTTTATTAGAAATACATGTTCATTAGCGAATATGTGTACAATTATGATAAAAAATTTACTGCTGCTACTGCTCCTGCTATTGCTACTACTATTACTAATACTACTACTGCTAACGTATTGTTGTTAGTATTCTCCGTCGAAAGTTATATCCTTTTAAAAGCTATCATGGATCTATTATTATTATTATTATTATTATTATTATTATTATTATTATTATTATTATTATTATTATTATTATTATTATTATTATTATTATTATTATTATGGGTTACATCAGCTTCTTGTCTATGCGGATGACGTGAATATGTTAGGAGAAAATCCACAAATAATTAGGGAAAACACGGAAATTTTACTTGAAGCAAGCAAAGCGATTGATTTGGAAGTAAATTCCGAAAAGACAAATTATATGATTATGTCTCGTGACCAGAATATTGTACGACATGGAACTATAAAAATTGGAGATTTATCCTTCGAAGAGGTGGTAAAATTCAAATATCTTGGAGCAACAGTAACAAATATAAATGGCACTCGGGAGGAAATTAAACGCTGAATAAATATGGGAAATGCTGTTATTATTCGGTTGAGAAGCTTTTGTCATCTAGTCTGCTGTCAAAAAATCTGAAAGTTTAGAATTTATAAAACAGTTATATTACCGGTTGCTCTGTACGGTTGTGAAACTTGGAATCTCACTTTGAGAGAGGAACAGAGATGAAGGGTTTTGAGAATAAGGTGCTTAGGAAAATATTTGGGGCTAAGAGGGATGAAGTTACAGGAGAATGGAGAAAGTTACACAACGCAGAATTGCACGCACTGTATTCTTCACCTGACATAATTAGGAACATTAAATCTAGACGTTTGAGATGGGTAGGACATGTAGCACGTATGGGCGAATCCAGAAATGCATATAGAGTATTAGTTGGGAGACCGGAGGAAAAAATACCTTTGGTGAGGCCGAGACGTAGATGGGAGGATAATATTAAAATGGATTTGAGGGAGGTGGGATATGATGATAGAGACTGGATTAATCTTGCACAGGATAGGGACCGATGGCGGGCTTATGTGAGGGCGATAATGAACCAGTGGGTTCCTTAAAAACCATTTTGTTATTATTATTATTATCATTATTATTATTATTATCATTACAGACATTATTTCATTGTATTATCAAATACAACTTCTATGCAATGTAAAATATCATACGTCACATTTTTAATGGTATTTTCTCCAAATTATGCAAAAGCGTGATTTCATAATGGCTACCTGTCGAAACATCGCCACCTACTGCACTGATACAAATTAGCAATCCCGCGTAAAGTTACTTAAACCATAATGAAATATATTTTGTCCGATAGGTTAAAATCATATTGGAGCCAGCAGAGTAGATTTGTTTTACACTTGCGTTTGCCATATAAACAGTCTAGTAATGTGTTTCCACATTGCCTGGCACCACCAGATCCCTCGGAAATAATCTGCTCCTGACTTCGGCTACTAAACGCAAATTACAAACAGCCAGCACATGGTACAGGCATCTATAGCAAGTGTAACTAAATAATATTGAATAATTGGAAAATCTACCACACCATCTGGTGGCCTCCTAGCCAATGAGGAGGACTTCTCTTTTGCATTGCAACAGTTTCTACAGGTTTTCAAAGGAGGAACCCCATTCAGCTTCGGAACCGTTTCAGGTTATAGAACTTGTGCCAACGGTCTACAGGCTTTACATTTCGCATTTAATTTATTGGAAAATGGCGAATTTATAATTACGTCCCGCAAGACACGTCATCGCCTCTATGAAAGCTGCTTCAGTGTATGTCACTTAAGACGCGGAACGGTTAGGTCATATCTAACATCACAGAAAATGTTGTGCACAATGATCGACGCTGAAATGACGCATAAAATTCATGTCAGAAAATAAATGCCGTTTGTGAGCTGCGATGTTTGTAATGGTTACCCTGAAAATTTTTCGCTATGTTCTAGCGACTCAAACAAACTCCTTTCTTACTCATTAATCACAAATTTAACGCAACATAACGCTCTAATTTACAACGCCTGTACAAATTCGGTCCTCAGCGTTGATTGAAAACATTCTTATCCTTAAAAATATGCTGGACTGGTAATAATTATGTAAAAACCTTTATCAATATCATTATTATTACTTTATTATTATTGTTACTCAATGGAAATACAGTAATTTTAATAATCATTATACTTATATTATCAAATCCAGTTTTGTTATTACTCAGTAAATAATTAACTCATGTAAGTTGTAATTCGTTTGCTCCTGAAATTATTCAGAGGTGTATTTAATGCCATTTAACCTATTTTGTATACCAGTTTTCTGAAAAGATAAACATGCACACAGACATACAATTAAACTTGTCAAAAATGCGATTTTCGGTCACAGTATAGTTTCATCACCAACATCATGTTAACACCAATTATTTTTGCAAAGGCGAAAATTACCAGGAAAAATTAGGTTAAAGTTTTAAGAGTAGTATAGATAAGTCTGATTGAGGCGGCACTGACATAAAACGTATTGTATTTTGAAACTTAATATCTACAGTAATCTCTCTAGAGGTTTTGATTTATCTAGAGAAAATCAAAACTCGGGTGGCATTTAATTGACTATTACACGATTAGAAGAAAGTATATAAAGATAGGAAGAAATAAATTACTCTGATACAAAAAATATAAATTAACTTACTAAAATACTAAACTGTCTAGAAAATGTATTAGTGTACCAACACATCATTACAAATATTCCGCTAAATGGCAGTAGTGTGTTATGATGAGCTGTTCTCTTGTTATAAATTGTGTCAACTATTCATCTTCATTGAACTCTATGGATGATTACTAGAAAAGAAGACTTTGTTGAATCAGTTTTATTTTTTATCAAAACAGTTGCATTCCACTTTAATATCAATATAGGCTATATTAAACAATCTCTGATACGAGACTAGGCATAATCTCAAGCAGCAGATGATATAACACAACCTAATATAAAAATGATAAATGATAGAAAAAATTTAATTAGCCTAAGGATGATGAAATAAACATGAATAATTTTAAAAGGTACAACTATTGACGATTGTCGCCTGGAGTTGCTAGCAGTTAAAATGAATGCGCACAGTTTCTTTACAGCGATGATCGCCAACGTAGTTCGCTGGATGGGACGCAGATCGCTGGATGTTGCTTCTGAAGCAAATTCAGGACGCACATCGCCGCATACATATTCAGTAATCGATATTTAGAGAAGGCCATGTAGAAATATTGAATCGAGTTATGGCAGCAAAACAAATGAGAACTGACAGCGATGTACGCTGATAAAGAAACCACTTCCTGACGATCATCGCCAGCGTTTATAATCGCCGGCGATGTGCGTCCGGCAACGATCGCCGTAAACAAACCTTAGCTTTAGGTTCGCTGTGTACCCAGGTTTCGAGCAAGCCACCCCACTCGTCCCTAGGCCAGCCTCCTCCGTACGACACCAGCTGGCGTTCGGGGATTGCTATGGAATGGTGACGAAATGGAGAAATGTTGACAGAATGATGTAGATGCCTAATGGGGAAAAGGGAGTACCACGAGAAAAACTCCAACTGCGATCTTGTCCGCCATAAGTGTCACTCCTGACAGGTACTCGAATCCGGACCGCTTGCATGACCTATTACCGAAATTTGGTAACATATTCTAAGTGCCAAAGTATCCCTGACACAGGGCACAACTTTTGGTATGCATTTTAAAGTGATAGTAAAAGAAAATATGGTCGTTGTTCCTGCAATAACTCCTATGTGTAAAATATAAAATTTTTCAGTAGGAAGAAAAAACACATTTATTCATCCTATGGCAGCCGTACATAGGAGATTGTGAATTCCTACAATTTCGAAACAAAGAAATATAATTACAAATAGGAGATTTTATTATTTTTGTTGTATCACTATTTAAGTTATTTAACAGAGCAAAAATCTGAAAATAGATAAATATGTCACATAAGAGTTATTGCAGGAACGACGACGATATAACATAAACAGTAATGTCATTCTCAACATGATAAAGGAATTGAATTGTTACGAAACGCATAAAACGTATGAGAAAGCATGTGCTACCTGCGTGACATTCATTTTTTCAGAAGAGAAGTAGACAGAAAATGGGGCACAGAATGTTTTATCTGTGAGGGTTTGACGCATTTCTATAGACATCAACATGGACGGGCGGTGTAATGTGTGGAAGGCGATTGAAACTTTGGCGAACACCCTGACGAAACAAGTGCGGGGGGGGGGGGCTGTGTTGTTGACAGAAAGCGGCGCGGTGCAGGCAGCGGTGCTGAATCGAGCGGATCGCGTCGTGTCGGAAAGGCAAGAATCATACGCACCGTCAATTTTAGTATGTTATAAATCCTGCGTCTCCCAATACAGTCCCATTACGGCCTTCACAAACAACCCGACCCGGCAACTAAGCTGGTTTTATAGGATTGCGCTGTATACCAATTCCATGTTTATATACCGCATCCCAAGGACGATTGAATCTTTCGCGAATTTACATGTATAGAAATAAATATGGCCATTCGTTCTAACTATACAGTGTGGTCTGAATTGATTCTGTACAAAAATAGGGCTCGGAATTTAATTCATTTCTTGATTTATTTAAATTTAAAGACTGACAAATATTTTGAACCCTGAGGTATCTGAAAGAACGAAGAAATTCTTTTCTAAATGATTTAACATCTTCGTATAAACTGCTGATCATAAAGTGTTTGTTAAATTTGTGATACAGACATGGTTTTTACTGGGGAATCGCTATGACATTATTTGGCATTCCCCTTTATAGTTACAATTGGTCCCGTTGTTCAGGATATATTGTAATCTACCTGTGTACAACCGAGATGTTAGTATTAGTAATAAAAAAGCAGTGAACTCGATAACAATTCTCGACAAATAATGCGACAAAATCAGCCCATAATACCGCAGGAGAAGAGCATGATAAATAAATGAACTATTGCGAAACATGTAAGGTATACGAGAAAGTGTCATCTTCCAGACACCAGTAATTATTCTGTAATTTAAATCATTTTTATGTGAATAGAATGAAAATATGTCCTCGCTATTCTTTGTTATGCTGACGATGCATTATCTGACTCTAAGGACCATTTGCAATGATTGTTACATTAAGTTTGTGCTAGCATCTACAATAAACTCGTATAAAATGAAAATATCAAAATCTAAAACAAACTGTATGGTAGTAGGCCTAACTAAAGAAGTAATCCAACGTAATACTAATAATCATATACTGGTAAATTTCAGTCAATATGACTTATCTATACAACAATAACATGTTACATTATAGGCCTATTAGTTGCTTTGTACATATTATATAATGTAATGTAACATGTTATTTCTGATTGAGATTCTGGCTGATATGTACATCTATTATCAGCAGAGCTAGGATCTTCGTTATTCAGGCTGCCATGGAGTGCATCATAGTCATGTTAAAAACCCTTACTGCATGTAACAGGGTCACATCGGCAGTATGGAAGACGTTTGAGTAACAACATAGGCCCTATTGTTCTACTACAAATGTGAGCGAGAATCATTCCCTGTATAAACACAATAAGTTTCCTAGCTATGTATGTATGTATGTATGTATGTATGTATGTATGTATGTTATGTATGTATGTATGTACGTATGTATGCACGTATGTATGTACAGCTCATGCATTTCGTCAAGACACTCGCGATGTGCAGTACGGGAACTGCGTTTCTGTTGAAGGGGTAGGAGTAGAAGGGAAGGTCGGGCGTGTGTCTACCGAGTTCAAGGCAAAGATTAACCCATTCCCCTATAATTCGTAAGTAGACTCATCTGATCTCGTGCGCAGTTCTGTAGGAAGAGTGGGGGAGTGTCTGGACATAATTCATGAGCTGTATGTATGTATGCAGGTATAGTTTGTTTCCCTCTTTGGTTTTTACTTAGTAAATGTTTCAAGATATTTACGAAATGTATTATTTTATTATTAACCTATTGTTTTGCATCATTTCTGTAAATGTTACACTCTGTGTTATATTTTATAGGTGTAAATGATGTAAATATGTAAAGAGCAATTGTATCAATGTCAATATATATGTATGTAACAATTTGTATAGTTGTACATATACATAATTATTTAACTGGCTGTGCATTATGAATGCCCCATAGGTCTTTCTTTTCCGGAAACGCAAATGTACTTTATTTACTTCGTCAATACTGCCGTGTGTCTTGATTATAAAAGGTCTCTTATAGTGTAGCGTTTTCGCTTACCTTTTAAATTTATCCTCCCATTTCCCCTCTCTTTCAATTCAAATCACATAGTTGCGATAATACAATTATGTCATTATATGCCACCTAGAGCTTGTCCCTTTCAGTCAGTTATTTTCTGCATCCTTACACTTATTTGATGATTTATGGCTGTGTAAGAACTATTATAGTGAAAACATTGCCATATTCACTGCTTACAAATTATAATTGGAGAAAACGCCCGACTAAAACAAACAAGTATTAAATTAGATTAAGCTTAGAACTGACTTAGGCCTTGATATGAATAAATTACATTGAGTAATTTGTGTGTGGTAATTTATCCCATGTTCTTAAACCAGTATATAAACGTCAACGATTAAACGACAAAATACTGACGACTGAATTCACTGTAGAATATTACGTTTCTAATGAGAGAGTAATTTCCTTTCTCTAATTTTATTTATTCTTGTAGCAGGCCTCTCTCTCTTTCTTCAGAATTTAAATGTTCATGATTTTGTAAGCAATTGTTTGTCTGTCATGAACGTTGTGTTCAATAATAGAAATAAATTGCTCCCGAAGATTCTGGTGAACTTGTTTTACTATGGTTTTATCATCATTATCATCATCATCATCATCATCATCTTCATGGTAGGCTGTCTCATGGCCTGTTCCGACTCAGAGAATCTCTCTAGCTGGTTACCGGACATCCTACGTCACGATAACCTTTTGAATTATAATTTAAAACCCGTTTGGTTATAGAATTATGGTTCATTCTTTGTATATGATTACATCAATTAATTTTATCTGTATGGTTTTATCATAATTCCTATATTTTTCTTTTCTTGTAAACTTTGCCTCTTCTGTTCTGCTTGTACTGTAATATGACTATATGTTTCTTCTTTCCTTTCCTAGCTGATGCTGTTTCTTCATACCATATTTTCAAACCTTTCCTTTTCCTGTACCTTCTTCTTTTTTTCTTGTTTTACTTTTGTGGTTTTCTATTTTTTCCAGCATTTTTCATTCTTTCCTCTTCAGATTGCCAGTTGTGTAAACGATTGGTAACCATTGTACAGTACGTAAAAATAAACATACTCATCTGTCTCACATAATGCCCAAGCCGAATGATTTTCTATATGCCTTGTATTACAGCTGTACTTCTCTCTTTGACACCCTGTATATCGAGTAAATTTGAGACTCTCATCTCATTTTAGTTCCCATCGATGAAAAGGCAACGTCGTCGTCATCATCATCATAATCATCATCAAAGTTACTTTTGTAGTTGAGCTTCAGCGTAGAGCTAACAAATGAAGCCGAAGTTGCACACAAAACGAACGCATCTCCCTGGCTACTACAGATGCCGTAGTCCCACTAGACTATGAAACTGACTAGTGTAATACAATACACAACAACAAAAGAGGAGGGAGGAACAAAGGGATGGAATATAGGACAGGGATAGGGAATGGATGTATGTTCTCTTCATTGAAGCCCAAAATCAGTGGATTCAATCTTCGCTCTTAAGAAATAGGAAACGCTTCTGCGTATCGTTTCTGGAGGCGTGTAGTCTTGTAGTACCGCACGTCGTATCTGTGTTACTACGCCAAACACCCAGCTTTCATCACTACTGAAATACTAGACGTACTCCGTGGGCGGGAACTGATTAACAGTTCATGTGCAATACTTCAACACTTTCCGAACTTGCGTCAACTTGCTCGCTGATAATATTCCAGTACTCATACATTCTCCTTGGCATTGAATTTCAATACGAAGATAATTAGACGTATTCTAACGAAGTTTCAGAATGAAAAGGGTCATAGCGTTTATATTTAAAAAATCCTTTATTCTCATATTTACTCCTCTAAAGGGGAGAGGATGGTATTTTTAAAAACCTTTTTCCTATTTGGTGTAAAGTATTAATTTTTGTATGTAGAGAGCTCATAGCCGTGGCAACTCAACCAAATAAAAATATTTTGAAAAAAAAAAAATTATTTGGGGGCTCAAATTTGAAAAAAAATATACCCAATACAGGATTGTACTAAAACCGATATATCTAAACCGTTTTTAAAGATTGATTCAAACAGTTTTTTGCAATGTATTTGCAAAAGCATGTTCTACAAACTGTCTGTAACATAATTTTGATATTAGTCCCTACGTTTGTAAAATAAACAATTAAATTTTAATAACAATTTTCTGATTTCCTTTCTTGCAAACAAACGGACGTATTTTTTAAATGAAATCAATTAACACAATTCTGTTAGAGAGAAAAGTTTCCTAATAGTCTAAAGAATGTGTGTTCTAAATTTCATGCATGTATCTTTAATAGTTCAGAAATTATATTCATTTTTGTCTGGCAATGTAGCAAAAAAATGAAGTTACTGGAAACCGATAGTAGCGGGCGTGTGATTTAAAAATCCATAGCGCAGGAAGTTCAAAAATGACGTCTTAACATCCGATAAGGGCACAAATACTCACAAAATGTTATGCAATGCATATCAAAAGGTATTTTAAAGAAAAACAATTTTTTTTAATTTAATTTACCGGAAACAACAATAAAAGTGGGTGAGTGATTTAAAAATCCATAACGCAGAAAGTTTAAAAATGGCGATTCAACATCCGATAAGGGCACAAATACCCACATAATGTTATGCTATGCATTCCACACATATCACAGGGTATTTTAAAGATTTTTTTTTGAAAATTTACTCATTTTTCACCAAAAAATACCATCCTCTCCCCTAAAGGTCCATTTTTATCCGTCTTACACACTATTGTCCGTACTGGACAGAATCGATCTGATCGCACGATAGAGTAACATATTTCGTCTCCTGTAAAATTGATCTCTTTATCCTTCCATTGACCTGTTTCTCACAATGACCATTTCCGTTTTGAATTTTAATTCATGGTTTTCCTTTCAACAATTGTAGCTGACATTCTATCAATATGGGCTTTCCAATTCTTTTGATATCGTTTTCTGTACAATATTTTAAACGTTCAATTTTCTTAAGAGCTTATATCGATCTACATATCTGAGGAATTTAATTATCCCTGTCTCAATTCTATTTTCTTGATCCTTTGTTAGGATCCAACTTCCACTGTCATATAACAAAGCAGAAATTGCCATTACTTTATACAATTTCACTAGGGTTTCTTTTCGGGCATTTTTCTTATGTTCGGCACATTGTTGCACATAAGTAATTAATTTTATTTCAATTTTCTTCGATTTCATTGCTTTTCCCTTATGATATGGTGCAGCCCAGATAGCTTAGAAGCCAGGAGAGTCTAAAATCTCATTTTGAGATATGGTGAGATGAATGTCCCACATTGCACACAACATGACCGAAGGAACACAGAAAAGAATAAGATACAAAATATATTAGTGTATTATGGAGGATTTGTAAGTTCAGAATTACGTTCTGAGAAATATAATAAAAAAGAAAAAATGGTTATGTTTAGTCAACAATGCAAAGACTGGTTGGAACTCCATAACTGACACAAGTAAGACAATCAGTCATGCAGAAATTGGACGGAGTTAAACAATAAGAGACCAAGCGCCAAAAACCTGTTTCGAAATATTGGATATTAGCCAATGAAATAAATGTTTTTTTAATGAAACATTTTATGCAAGAATTATTATAACATTCATAATATTACAAAAAATAGCACAAATAATGCCAAAAAAGGGCTAACCGATTTTTAATAAGAGACCAGCAGTTGAATTAATATTTCAAAGCGAAATAAACAAATCAATTTTATGCAATAAACGAATTTTTGCTTATAAATAGCAGCAAAATTCAAGTATCGCATTCTTCATTTTTTCCGCGGTAAATTAGTCTGCCATCAACGGATTTGTGCAAATATCTCTTTTTTTTTTTTCAAATTGTCGGCTGATCTATTATTGCGTATCTCCGTCCAATTATGGCAGAAAGCAATGGGGTACGGTGGCCAGTTCCTTTCCCCTTCAATTGAATTTGCATCGCTAACTATAATCTTTTTTTGTGTAAGAAAAATCCTAATGTAAACACAATCACGTGGCTGACATTCCCGTGATTGGCTCCCAGTCGAAACACTCACACGACGCAAGAAAATATAGTTCCGTATTTGTAAACCATAACCTTGTATCATTTGAAAATAAAAACTGAGTTCTAGATATTAAATACTTGAAAAATATAACTTCATTCATATGTAAAACACTATGTAAAAAAGGCTACTTTTATATTTTATTTACTTTGAAAGCGGATGAATACTAAGAGTAATACCAAGGTAGTCTATTCTTGTAATAAGCTGACGCCACTTGAGCTGCTTTTTCACGTAAGCACGTGATAGTATGGCTTCTGCATCCTCATTGTGTATGGTTACTAAACACAAGAGTGGAAACCATTTCAAAAGCGGAGAGAAACAGATAGTATTGAATGTATATAAGAAGTTAAATGAGTTCAATCCAATTAATTAATTATAAAGTAACAGTTTCCTAAGTAAATGAATGCATAATAGTGGGGTTAGGTCTATTTTGACGAGTAATGAGAAATGTTTAACATGACACAGAATATACAGCAGTGGGCGGGATTACTTACTGAGAATCGGTGGAGCCAAGCTGCGACCAATGAAGCCTCACTTCAGTCACGTGCCATTCTTTATTGTAAGATTATTCTTACAGCGAAAAGATTATAACAACATTGTTCACTAATCAGACTTCAGGTATAGCCTATGTAACAATTGCTCTTCCTCTGACACTTCGCCAAATAAGATGTATTGCCTGATAATATATTTATGAACCAAAACCTTAACCAAAGACAAGAAGTCCACACCTGTGGAAAAACGGTTAGCGCTTCTGGCCGCGAAACCAGATAGCTCGGGTTCGAATCACGTTCAGGGCAAGTTACCTGGTTGAGGTTTTCTCGGGGTTTTCCCTAAACTCAATATGAGCAAATGTTGGGTAATTATCGGTGCTAGACCCTGGAGTCATTTCACCGGCACTATCCCTTCATTTCATTCAGACGCTAAATAACCTGAGATGTTGATAAAGTGTCGTAAAATAACCTACTAAAAAGAAGAGAGAAAAGGAAGGTTATATGGGGAAGAAAGAAGGGCAGGTAAGAAGGACGATGTACAGAGAAATATGGAACGAAAGAAAGAAGGAACAAGTACAGTAGAGGAAAGTTAGTATTTACTTACTTACAAATGGCTTTTAAGGAACCCGAAGGTTCATTGCCGCCCTCACATAAGCCTGCCAACGATCCCTATCCTATGCAAGATCAATTCATTCCCTACCATCATATCCCACCTCCCTCAAATCTATTTTAATATTATCCTCCCATCTACGTCTCGGCCTCTCCAAAGATCTATTTCCCTCCGGTCTCCAACAAACACTCTATATGCATTTCTGGATTCGCCCATACGTGCTATATGCCCTGCCCATCTCAAACGTCTGGATTTAATGTTCCTAATTGTGTCAGGTGAAGAATACAATGCGTGCAGTTCTGCGTTGTGTAACTTTCTCCATTCTCCTGTAACTTCATCCCTCTTAGTCCCAAATATTTTCCTAAGTTCCTTCTCAAAGTGAGAGTCCAAGTTTCACAATCATACAGAACAACCGGTATTATAACTGTTTTATAAATTCTAACAGTTATATTACCGGTTGTTCTGTATGATTGTATTGAATAAGCAGTCGTGGACAGCGGATAAGGGGTGGTCCTCCAGCTTGGGGGTGGGGGCGAAGGGCTAACAACCCATCATCATAAAAAGCAGCTTGCTACGAATCTCTACGATAAACCTCGGAAAGATATTATTACTGAAATAAAATATATCTGACATATAAATAAATATTACACAAAAGAGAAAAGAAGAAGAACGAAAGTAGAAAAGGAAAACGAATGAAAGGAAAGGAAAACAAATATATAAATGAGAAAAAGACAAGTAAAATGAAAGGCATAGATGAATTAATTAATCAATTAAATAATTAATGAATGAAGGAGAGAATAAAAACATGGAATTGAGAGGTAATAGAAAGGAAAGTTAAACTAATGCAGGCTACATATAACAGTGAAATAAGACGAAATAAAATAAAATTTTTATACATTACATTTAAATAGGCTATAAATAATTTTTTCTACAATAAGGGAAATCCCTCCCACAGGAATTATGCACCTGCTCCATATCTTATATTTACCTTGCATTTCTTTAAGCGAAAGACTTATGCAAAGTTGACAACAGTTTAGGCCTACTATTTCAGTTAGAGTCAGAGCTCTATTAAAACTAATTCTTGTAGTTGATGATAATAAGATTGTAATGATGACAGCATTGACAAAAAAGAAAAGAACCCTCGAATAACAGATACATTGAACAATGGGAGATGCAAGGAACTTCATTGTCTAATGTATGAAGAAGAAAGAGAAGGGCCACGCATAGCTGTCTAGTTACAGAGATACAGAAGCCTCCAGCCTCCTCACACAGCGAACTGCATACACAAATGGCCTCACATACATCTCGTATTCTTTCATCAGAACAATCAAACACATACAAATACAGAGAAGGAGTAGAAAGGAAGATATATTATGGAAATATGCTTCTAGCTCTCCCTTCCTCTATATATTTCTCAAATGCACCCACACTCAAATTCAGTTTTGGGTCCTCGTAGTATTCATGGTCTGGTTACACACGTAGACCCTCCTCCTGGTACAATTCTTGTATGTTGAAAGGCTATAGAGGGGTTTAATATAACTTCGAAAGGGGGTGAAGAATTCCTAGTCACGTACAACAGGCAAGTGCTCACAAACAGGGCATAAAGCCTTCAAGTCCTTATATGAATACATTTTATAGAAAATTAGATGCAAGTGTCAAATCATTTTCAACATTACTACTTTTAATTTCTTTCCTATATGTCATTACGTCCGTTATTTAATTGTATTTGCAGAAATGTATAACAAAGCACGATTATGAATAAGTTTTGTATTAAATCCGCATAGGTCGAAAGAGACATATTACATTTTTGAACGATTCTCTGCATGTTCAGAAAAGAAAAGAGAGCTGGACTTCCTTTATACTCATTCTACTCTGACACGAATATGGTTCGGCTGGATGTTTGTTGTTGGTTTCTGCTTCATAGGAATATTCGACTGTCGTATATTTTTCAAAAGAGAAATACTGAAAAAAAAAAATCAGTTGTTCTAAATTGACTTTCACTGTAACATTTAAGACTATGTTCTATTTACAAAAATGTTTGTTTCTGTTCCTGTCATAGAAAATTAGTTTCAGTTTAAGAAAAAGGAGCGTAGGGAAAGGTTGGTAATACTGTGATACGAGTAATATTGTGATAGTTCTTTTCGAGAACTTATTACAATTTTACTGAGCGAGAAAGAACCGATTTTGTGCAGCAACTTGTCCATGAACATTCCCTTAATACGTTGACGTAAAAAAACCGATCTTCCTCTCGCTCAGCAAAATTGTAATAAATTCTAAAAAAGAACAGTCACAATATTACTCATATGACAATATTAACAACCTTTACCCTATATAGCTAAAAGTGGTGCAGATAGGACTTTATCTATTCCGTTAGTGAATAAAAAATAACAATGTTTCCAAGATTGGCTCTAAGTCTTCAAATGAAAAAATATGATGAGTAGAAAAATGTTCCTTTTGTTCCTATCCGTCATAGAAAATTAGATTCAATATAAAAGCTAAAAGTGGTGCAGATTGGGCTTTTTTCATTCTGTTAGTGAATAAACAAATCACAACGTTTCGAAGATTGGCTCTAAGTCTATATAGAGTATACTACAAAAATTTCCTTTTGTTTCTTTCCGCGATAAAAAACTAGTTTCAGTTTAAGAAAAAGGAGAGTAGCCTATATAGCTAAAAGTGGTGCAGATTGAACTTTTTTCATTCTGTTAGTGAATAAAACAATGACATTTCGACGACTGGCTCTAAGTCTTCAGGTGAAAAAATGTGATGAGTAGAGTATCCTGCTCCTTGCAATCGTTACAAACAGCTGAATTTTATTAACAGGTCAATGATTGCCAGGAGATGTGGGGATATACAAAATGGGTAAAGAAGTATTTTTTTTTTTATTTTTATAAAGAATATGCCAAGTACTTATTTTTCATTTATAGTTTATTCAGGTTTCAAAATATCCGACATACGACATATTTTTTATGAACTGCAAAAAATAAAAGACATCTAAATGGATATATACCGTTGAAATGTAACTACAATATTAATACAATGTATAGAATTCGAAGGGAAAAGTGATTAAAGCAATTAAACATGTATAATTCTAAATATACAGCCATAAAGTACACAAAATAGGCTTTGAAATGATATATTACACTATTTAGGCCTAAATTTAGGGCGACTTATTCCGTTGGATGAAACGGATACTTAGGGAGCAAATCTTATACCGGCAACCACAGTTAACACAAAATGGCGACAACCTCATAGCAAGCATCTTGCGTATTCAACGAAGTTCTAACGCATCATTAATCACGTTACTGCTGCCAACTTTTGACCAAATATCGTATCTTAGCGAAAATGACGAATAGCGAAATTTGGAGACCTGGCGAACTTAGAGATACCTACCTTATATTTTTTATTACCTACTTCAATTAAATGTATTGGGATGGTCCTATCTCTTAAAATTTCCCATAGAAATGTTGTCTTTCATTCTTCATTTTATCTTTTCGTGTGGCTTGTTCCACTGTTCTTAAAAATGCTATAGTTTATAAAATTTTAGTATTATTTCTTTTCTGGTTGAATTAAATTATTTATACCTTCTTTATTGAGTGGTAGTTGAAAACATTGACAATAAAACTTACGTTCCTTAACTTCAAATATATTTTAACTAAAGTAGGCACATAACAAAAGGCATGAGAGAATTCAATGACGGGGCCAGAAGCGAGCAACAGAAGCCGACGGGTTAGCGAAACACAAGTATCAGAGGATGAGCAGCTTCCTCCTAGTAGGCTACCAACTCGCTCATGAGATTTAGTTTACATCAAAGGAATGAACTCTAATAAAGGATATATGAACTAGTCAATAGTTGGTTTGTGAGTCATTCTCTAGGGAAAGGGAGAGGGTTTTGGGAAATTTGTGGTCTCATATTGGACTTTACTATGTCTGCGCTTGACGGACATTTGCAAATGTTACATTATCCTACATTCCCACTAGACACAATAGTTATACTACTGACAGAAATGCTCAGCAGGTTTTCCTTCTGGGATAAACTGTGTAGTAAGTCTCTACAGGAAGCACTCTACGTAAAACTGACAGCTTCACAAAACAGGGTAAAATAAGAAGCAGCGATGTAAGACGTGGTTCCTAAATTAGGCGATAAATTATTGTAAACATGAAAGCATACACTTTGCAAACGGACTTTCGGAGTTAATAGGGGAATGATGGTGGGAAAAATGGAAACACTCTAAAAAAAATGTGCACGCAAGCTGTATGTCTCTCTTGACACCAGGCCGTAGGTAATCTTTTACAGTGTTGTCACGGTTCCGTACAATTTAAAATTTCCCTGAGGAACAAAATTTTAGAATTTTTCAAATAAAATTTCTGCAGATTCAAGTGGTGAAACTTAAATTCGTTAAATCACTTATTGTCAGAATTCACTGCTCTCTGAAGTTGAGGGTATTGGCAATTTAGTCAACAGTTTTCTTCAAATATGAGCCATTCAGAGCAAAAGTAGTGTAAGTCAAAATTGGGTAATGAGGTTTAAAGTAAAAATTCTGTAAAATACAGCGCAAAGTAGCAATTAATATGTCCTTCTTGCCATCCACTGACTACTAATAGTTTAAATAAATTGAACATTAATTGCTACTTTGCGCTGTGTTTTACAGAATGTTTACTTTAAACCTCATTACCCATTTTTGACTTACACCACTTCTGCTCTGAACGGCTCATATGATTGTAAACTTTTCAATTAAAACACTTTTTCTCAAGACGTAAGCAAAATCAAGTGTAATTGTATTAAACTTTTCTGTCTGAGATATCTCAGTGATAAAGAGGAGACTGTACTGCCATATCTTACTTACAATGTTAAATTCATCAATTCTGGGTGCACTTTTCTAAGAAGTTATAAAAGATACAAATGTAGAAAAATAGGACTTATGTAACATACATTTATGTAGGGAAAGGTTGCCTGATTCCATGAAATATGTAATAAAGTCTATATTCATGCCAAAATTGTAATAACATTTTTCAAATAACACCTAAATGACGTTATTTGGACCTTTAGCTACAGTTTTTACATCATCCAGTGTCAACAGTTTCACAAGTTTGGTATATAATATATGATTCTTCATTGTTATACAGTGGCTCCTAAATGCGTGACAGGGATCCAAATTCCGTGATAGTGGTTTCCTAATTCTGTGAATGATATCCAAATTCCGTGAATTAAAATAATCCTCACTAACTGCTCAGAAAACAAATGTGTATGTGGAAAAACTCATTAAGGTCATGGTATATTGCTTTAATATGGATTAAACAAGAAATTACAACATAGAAAAAGGGCATAAGTGACAATTTTCATAGAAAATACTTGAATAACTTCAGAAATACATATTACATATTAATATATTAGAAACAAAATAAACTGAAAGTTAAATGCAATACAAAATTAAATTTTAATAAATTGAATTATAACACAATTATTTTTCATTTATATTCCTCACAGCAGCAGTAATTAAGTTAAATATATGCCCTATTATTTTATTATAATTATAATTGATGTTTTCTATAACTTATTTCTATTATTATTTACTCGAACTATTTTCTTTCATATAAATTAATTTTTACAATTTAGCGTTGGCATCACTGGTCGAATAAGCCAGGAAGGAGAAATATAAAAATAAATATTTAAATAAAAATACACATTGATTCAGCTGACTTTAATCTATAGTAATATATCATTTTTATAATGCTATATTAATTCTTACCTCAAATATAAAACGTTTCTTCAGGAGCGGTCACAAGACAAAGAAAAACTTACTTTCAACCACCTTTCACTGAACAAACGCTTCTGCAGTCGACTGCTTCTATTCAAAAGGCGGGTAGTCAATAGAATTGAAAAGAAGACATCTCCTGGCATCAGTTAGGTATTTCAAAAACTTAAAAGTCAGAGACCACAACTCAATGACAGTCAATTGAAATTTTATCATGGGATTAAGGTTATCACGCAATTAGGCACCTTTACCATATACAACCGGTTAAATAAATTTAAAATTCCACTGAGCGGTTGCAAAATAAAAATTCGTTGATAACATTTTCTGCATTAAGAATTACTACAAATTAATTTTTATTTTTGCTGAAGATAGAAATAAACTTAATATTTTTAACCTACTGTGTAAAATGCCATCACATTGATATTGTATATTAATTTCAGCCTTCTGGGTACAATACTTTCTGAGAAAAGTGCAACAATGTCAGAAAAATAAGAAAGGTCAGAAAAATGGTGTCAAAGTTTCCATATCTTGCAATGTTAAATTCCTCAATTTTGGGAGCACTTTTCTCAGAAGTGATAAAAGATACAATTGTAGAAAAAATAGGGTGTAATGTAACATACTTTTATGTATATAATCAATAAATGAATTTAAAATTCCACTGAACGGTAGGCAAAAAAAATTAATTGATAACAGTTTTTGCATTAAGACTTACTACAATATTTTTGCTGAAGATAGGGATCAAAGCTGACAATTAGTAGAAATGAGTCATATTATCATTTTACACCTATTAAACTATCTAAAGTAATAGAAAAGAACAAAATTTAATTCTGTCAAAATTCGGTATACAGCTGCCCCTTAATGGCAAGAAATTAATGACCTGACTTACGATTCATTCTGTAATTAGTATGTTTAGCTATCTCAATAGGAACTGGAGAATGTAGGAAGAGGAATCTATTTCGTTACTCCTATGACTGTAAAAAGAGTGATGCATAAGCAGATTGAAGATCTGCAATTTATGAAATGCAGTTTAAAGCTTAACTCCTGTAGTACGGAAACAGCAAATGGGAAAAAGTAAGGGGAGGGGGAACAGAGATGGAGAGGGAAAGAAATTCTCCAAGAAGGAAAAGAACTAATTAGAACCTTCAATGGTCATTACCGAAGAAAAAGTGCGAAAAATCTTACAATCCGAGCTAATCTTAGGAAAAGGCCATGTAACAGAAGAGGCCGTTCCTCATTTAGTCCAACGGATTTTTACATTACAGCTTTTAGTAAAAGCTACAATCTTTGTACCTAATTTTAAGGCAAAGCGGCTTCTCTCTTCTCCCGAGTCTTAAAGAAACTTTACGTTATTTCATTTCTCTTTCCTCCTCTTCCACCAATTTTTTCGTCTCTCAGAGTTCCCCTACCACTACTTCTTATTTGATTTTTGGTCTTGGAATGTCGTGTCACCTGTCAGAGCAAGGCCAGCAATTACGGCTTAACGGTAGTTCGCGTATCCACTGCCACCTAGTGCGAAGGCATAGTGAAAATCCTTCATTTTTTGTTCCCCTTTCTAAAAAAAAAAAAAGAAAACAAATGAGTATAATGAATGGGTTAAACCTATTCGTCATTCAGGTCTCCCCTTAGCCTCTCTTCCACCATCCCTTCTTCACGTGTAACGAGAGTTTTTAACAGCGGAGGAAGTTGTACCAAACATTTTAATTTGCGCGCGACCAACTCGTAACCACTTCAAAAATTTTCATTCAACTTTAAAGACAAGTGAAGATATGGTGAAGTAATAACTATAAACCAGATTTCTGACAAACTAGAGAAAAATGTGTCCAAGTTTAACATTCTTTGTTATATAAAAAGTAGTAGCTTTCTAAATAACACCATTTTATAAAAAGTAACACTTGAGCTTTGAAATTACTAAATAAAATAATTATGTTTACCATAAATAGACAAAATTTAAACTATAATTATGTTTTATCACCGTCAGAACGTTGAAAAATTAAAAGACAATAGATTGAAATTACAAGAAATAACCACATCACATCTGATACCAAATCAAGAAACATTTCATTATTCAAACGATGGAAATTAATTTCTCTGAAGAATGACAGAATGCAAAGAAGATGTAAACATAAAGCCACAAGAAAGATAATATTCTTGCAATACAGTATAAGGTAGCAGTTTATTATCGAAATTAATATTATAAACTTCTATATGTTATCAGTATGCGAAGTGGAAGTCAAATAACCGCCATATTCAAGAAGCGTTAAGAGCACTCTATCACCACAGTCTAGTATATACAGTCACGAAGCTTGGGATGATTTTTTGCATTCTCGCGATAGTTGCTAGCCGCTTGAAGCGCTGTGAGTACTTGGAACAATAGACGGTGCCACTGCCATCAAGATGTAATACAGGCCGTAAGGCAGACCATGTGACTCGTTTAACCCGATCACGAAAGGTGGCGTTTCAACCATATAAATTAGTTGGAATGCATAAACAGTAACAAATATTTCTCTAAAATGTAGTGTAATTGCATTAATAAAATTAAAAACAATGCTGAGACACTTCAGACATAATTCACTTGTGAGTTAGGGTGTAATATTATTTTTGGTGTGAAAATTACGTTGTTCGTACGTGTAATACCTGCCTTTATTTCGATTAAATATTGCAAAATTCATGTACATTCATTTATGCACGATTCAATAATTTTCAGTTCATCGTACGAAAATTTAGATATGTTAAAATTATAGGTTATGTTTACTGTACCAGTTGCCCTTTTCTGTCTAATTTTAGTGGTCTCCAATGTCCTGCCATTACATATGTATGTTATGTCATATGGAAATTATAGGTTATGTTTACTATATTTAACTTATATTCTTATATTTACAGTTATACATTATAATTAAGCATAATGTCATGTATGATACTCCGCACATTCAATTTGTCTGTATTTTAATATTACAATTGAGTATCGGTACTGAATTATTGTATTTATCTACTACCTAAGAGACGATGTTAATGTTATGTTTTATTTAACGACGCTCGCAAATGCAGAGGCTATATCAGCGTCGCCGGATGTGCCGGAATTTTGTCCCGCAGGAGTTCTTTTACATGCCAGTAAATCTACTGACATGAGCCTGTCGCATTTAAGCATACTCAAATGCCATTGACCTGGCCCGGGATCGAACCCGCAACCTTGGGCATAGAAGGCCAGCGCTATACCAACTCGCCAACCAGATCGACTCTAAGAGACGAAGTAACAGAATCGTACGTACACTAATTTCATAGGAGTGGTATTGCAAATTTTCTGTCTCAATTAAGGAAGGTAGATGTGCAAAATTAAAATCACAATATAAATTCTTTTTTATTAAACCTCAAAATAGCTTTCATTCTAAACTTAAAATGTTGATGCGAACAGATTATGTTAACATGTAAAATTCTCCTCACATTAAAATAACACAGTTTTGTAATTATTTCTGCAATATATTATGCAACAAGAAGTAAACGTAACTTATGGACACATTACACTAAATAAAACTTAGCAATGATACGCAATAAAGTTATAATATAATATTTCACTGAGCTCCATACACTGAAATATAAAACCCGAACATATATTACGGCCTGGTCTAGATCGAAAAGGCATTGACTGTGCCGTATTTCGCACTGTTGTCAAAAGTTGTGTAAACTGTGAAATGTTCGTTATCGGTTGTAATAACTGTAATTGACTAAAATACAATAATTTTAGTAATAATATGGGAAAAGGAGACGTTTGTAGTATTATAAATTGTAAGAAAAAGAGGTCAGAGTTGTCCTTCTTCCGAAAGATCCAGGAAGGTGAATTTACAAAATATAATATATATTTTTTATGAAAATAATGCAGGGACATCATTTTATTTTTACTAACATTTTTAATATTAACCTGGCTATACCTTTCTATTAACGACTGAAACAGGAAACACCGTTTGCTACCCTTTCCACGACGGAGTTCGATGATACTGGCGTAAAATACAAATCACTTTACTAGGTATAGGAGGGAAGAAAAGTGGTTCATCCATTTATGTAAACTAGGAAATATCGCAAATTTGAGTTTGATAATTTTCATTAGGTTTTTGTTTAATCAAAATACAGTACTGCATTAACACTTAGTGTTTTACACACGAATTGAGCTATCCATTCGGAAGTATTAACTATGCAGTGTATATTGTACTGTTACAGCACATTAGCGTACTATATAGAGAATGAAGTTAAATTGAAAAATAATTATAATATGGATATTTAAACACATTTTAGAAAATGGTGGCCGTTCATTTCGATACAGGCTTCAGTTCTTTTGTGCATATTATCGCGCTATAGACTATTGTACCTAATTCCAATTACCAGTCTCGTCCTTCGTACTAGTAACTCATGTTGAAATAATTCTGTACCTACTCTATAAAAGAGTAGCCTACCTTACGTACTGTAAATTCAATCTTCACTTCTGCCCGATCCGAAAAGATAAAATCACTCAGAAATGCTATCTACTGTCCGTTCGAGTGGTTTTGTCGCAGGGTTGTAGAAAGGGGGGGGGGAATCACGTGACAGTTAATTACTTAAGGAGGCCCTTTTATTTAAATTATTTTAAACACTTGAATAATATTACGTAGACGTCCAATTCCTAACAGAAATTAATGTTTTCAGAAAAGAGCTAAGATAGCCCAGCTACTAGACTTAACAGAGGGGCGAACAGAAGCAGGTGGGGGAAACCGGGATGCGACATAGGGAAACGGACGACAGTACCCGTACGAAAATATGATTCAATATTGAAAGCTCTTTCGTCACTGGAAGACGCGAACATATTTCTGAAACGTACTATACTCAGTAACTCAGTACTGCTTACGCGCCCTCGGCTCTGTGTCGTGAACGGTTGGAAGTTTACTAGTAGAAGGGGTGGGAGTGAAGTACATTCCAAAACTCAGGTACAATAAAAATTGAAGTAAAAATAAAATGATGTCCCTGTATGTAAACCTTATCTATTTCATATTTGAATAGCGGAAGGAAGGTGTTAATTTTTTCAAAAGAACACGATATCGAAAGTACAATACATTTTATCGTCTGCTATGGGAAGGGTCTGTGATGAGGCGATAATAGCGATCCTAGTGGTTAGCAACTATCTATGGATGCATATTTATTAAGTATTGAGTTTCGTGACTGTATATATTAGACTTTGCTATAAGTATGAAAAAACCTATATTATATTTTGTTGTGAAATGCACGTTAATTAGATAATTAAGATTAAACGTTCAACAGTGCGGCAACATCGTGTAACCTCTCATGGCATTCAAATTTAAACGCAAGTGAAGATATGAAGCAAGTGGTGAAGTAATAAGTATAAACCAGATTTCTGACAACTTTAAAAATGAAACAACAAATATCTCAGGACTCTGGAGACTATATAAATTTCAATTGATTGCTGGAACATTTAATATGACTATTACACTTTTACTACGTTATACTGCTTCTGACCAATAAAACGGTACGGAATGACGTATTTCAATCAATCATGGCTGCTTATCTTACAATTATTATCACCTCCCTAGCATTGTTTCTTTGTTTGCCAACATTGTACTTTCAATAATTGTACCTTTTAAAACTATTCATGTGTATATCATCCTTAATTAAAACTTTTCTATCATTTATTTTGTTTATATTATTTAGGTTGTGTTATAGCTTCTGCTGTATGAGATATTATAGATAACCAAGTATTAGAGATTGTTTAATATACTGATAATTGAAGTGAAATTGAACTGTTTTAATAAAAATGAAATAATCAACAAAGTCTCTTGACTAGTAATCGTCCATAGAGTTCAATGAAGATTGAATAGTTGACAACTGGTAACAAGACAACAGTTCATCATAATACACTACTGTCATCTAGCGGAATATTTGTAATGATGAGATGGTACATACATTTGAAGACAGTTTGGTATTTTAGTAAGTCAATATTTTATTGTATTAAAGTACATTATTTGTTCTAACTTTTATATTATTTCTTTTAATCGTATAATAGTTAATTAAATCCCACTCGAGTTTTAATTTTCTCTAGATAAATCGAAAGCTCTAGTGTGATTGCTGTTGATATTAGTCATTTAAAACTATATCACGAACTATCTCTAGACAATCATGAAGATGTAAACTAGCATTCTACAGTCAAAGTATTTAACTAGTGCGTGAGGAGCTTTAACTATTTTGGTATAGAGATTAGAAGTACTAAAAATTTATAGAAGTAAAGCTCAACCAATAGAGACATCCAGTGTATTTTTAGAGGCGTCATTTGGAGAAACAAATAAACATCAACAGAAAGTAAATCCATAATTATATAGGCTAAAATATATATGGTCACGCGCCGTGGCGTCGCGGTCTAAGGCATCCTGCCTAGGACTCGCATTACGGAATGCGCTCTGGTTCGAGTCCTCATGGGGGAAGAAATTTTCTCATGAAATTTCGCCCAGTGTATGGGACCGGTGCCCACCCAGCATCGTGATGCACTTGGGGAGCTACGATAGGTAGCGAAATCCGGTTGCGAATGCCAGCTATAACGGCTGGGGGGGATCATCGTGCTAACCACACGATACCTCCATTCTGGTTGGATGATCGTCCACCTCTGCTTCGACATGTGGGCGTGAGGTCAGCAGCCGGCTGGTCGGTCTAGGCCCTTCACGGGCTGTAGCGCCACGGATTTTAAAATATATATGTGAACTATTTTAACATATGCAACAGAAACGAGGATAGAAACTAAAGAGCCGAAAAAAATGCCAGTAACAGAAATTAATTGACGTCTACACCTGTAGAGTAACGGTTAGTGCGTCTGGCCGCGAAACCAGGTGGCCCGGGTTCGATTCCCGGTCGAGGAAAGTTACCTGGTTGAGGTTTTTTCCGGGGTTTTCCCCTCAACCCAATATGAGCAAATGCTGGATAACTATCGGTGCTGGACCCCGGACTCATTTCACCCACATTATCACCTTCACCTCATTCTGACGCTACATAACCTAAAATGTTGATAAAGCGTTGTAAAACAACCTCCTAAAAAACAGAAATGAAAACACTCCGAAGCATTGCAGGCTATAGTTTATTATATTATGATAGATTTATTGAGAAATCGGGAATAAATTTGAAATTCAAGGTGTCCTAATGCGGATGAAAGAAAGATGAAAGGAGAGAGAGAGAGAGAGAGAGAGAGAGAGTGTGTGTGTAGAAAATATGCTGATTATTGGATTTCAAAATTCTCTCTGATAGGAAAACCTGATACCCCAAATCCTATTCAACGACCATGAAAACTTTGGCAGGGAAGTTGGTGCCGTGTCTCTCAATGAATTAGCCCCATTCAAAATAAGAAGAAAAATAAGAAGAAGAAGAAACGTTTTATGTTTATATACTTATAAAGCGGTGCTAAATTTCAAACACCTTGTACTACTCTGAATACCACGGAAGTCTTCAATCATGCTTCAGTATTGGAATCCTGCCTAAATATTCATCGGTATATTTAAAAAATTTTCATTTGAAATATGGATTCACAGCTAAATAATTGTTTATGAACATGTTGGTTGTGTATTGTGTATAGATCAGAAATACGGAAAAATCTTCATCACCTACAGCAAAATAATAAATAATTTCAAAAGAATTTTAGGAGGACTGTTTCTATATACACGTAAAGGTTAAAACATTTTGAAGTTTCTCATCCTCACCCTCTCGAGGAACACATTCTATACAAAAGTTGAGAAGCAAAAGGAAGGAAAGACCGACCATTCCCGTCATCAAAATTCCGCACCTGGCGCCTCCAGTTACTTCGCAAAAGATGAACGTTCTCTCTCGGAGCGAGTTCCCGCCTTCTACCCTCTGCGTCATCTTATTTCTTCCTGTATTTTAGCCCCCAAGTTTTGCCTTTACATCTACGTCTTAGACGGTAGCGGAAAGTAGAAAGAAAGAACGAGAAGGCTGTGGCGACGGAGGTAAGGTAGGGGGTCAACTAGAGTCTGCATACGAAGAAGAGGAAATGGTGTCTTGCATCTCTACTCGATATGGAAGCACACCATCATCATGAATGAGCAAGTCCTAGATGAAAAAGTATATAAAGAAAAAGAGAGAGAAGGGCGAGGAAGGGAATGAATAAAGGGGAAAAACACCTCCACAAAAGAAAGAAAAAGTTACTTACTTTTGGTCGATAACAACTCTAAAGGAATGTGGAAATTTGCTGTTCTCATAAAAGAGAACAGAGATAACTATGAGTCTGTGAAACTAGAGTCTTGTTAGTCTGGTATCAAATAAGAATAACCACTGGACAAACAAACATTTTAGCTGTAACTTTGTTCGAGGAACTGAATTGTTTCTGGCCAGTATGAGACCAAAGTATCCTAATAACATCAGCATATCACTGGAAGGCAATGCAAATTCAAGTATCGGATAGCCAATTCAAAATAAGTTTCGTCTGTTTACAAGTTACAGGAAAAGCTTTTCCCCTTATTTTACATGCCATAGAGCAGGTACTTTTCCTGTATCGGATTCAGAGGATTTCAGTCTATCTTGATCGCACAATACTGTAAATAACCCACTTATTATCCATCTTCAGCAATTATTCTGTTTATTTTTCGCGATATTCCACAACTTCCTTATTAATGAATATAGGCTACTGGAGACTCTTTTCATATATCTCAATTTCTTATATTACCTAAACTAACCCTCTAAGGGAATATCTCCCTGACAGAAAACCTCTCACACATGAACAACTCGTAAATCCTGAATGAAATAAACAAACTTCACAGGAATAAGCTTAACTACATAAATTTCAAATCCTTACCATAGAATTTGAAAGGATTGTTATAATAAAGGGCTATCTTAAAACAAGTTATTTACAGTTAAGCTTATATTTTCAAAACAGGATTGTCTCATAAAAAGTAAATTCAGATTCCTAAGGCAGTTTCTTACAATATTTCGAATAATCAAAGATTGTAGATGAAGATTATGCCGCTAGGACATGCTGAATAGCTGTGTATTTTAAAATAAAATTAATATATGTATTTTCCCAATACTGTTAAGACTCAGCTATAAATCTGCTCGAAAGATTCGACTCTGGATTGAAATTCTGCCCAGGGTATGATGTGTACTTGCAGTCTATTGTTGCCTCCCATTTGACCCGCTCGATTCCTCTCCATATGCACATTTCAAATGCTTCTAGTCAGGTTAGAATCTGGCGTCGCGCTGATTCCACATAATGTGAGGGTCATCCCTTACGTGGTTCGTTAGATGACATGGGGTATGAAGAATGACGATACCGAAACAAAGGGAAAGAAAGTTAAAAAGAACCAAGATAAGAATGAAAAAGAAATAAAAGAAAAATGAAAGGAGAGCGAGAGAAAGAAAGTAAATAACAGAGAAAACAAGAAAGGAAGAAACAGAGAAATTAAGACACAAACGGTAGACAGAGAAAGAGAGAGAAGATAAGAGAAAGCAAGGAAGGGAGGACACAGAAAGAGAGGAAATGAAAAGACAGAGAAATGAAAGAAGGAAAGAGACAAATAAAGCAACGAAGGAGACAGAGAAAGAGAAGAAGGAGCGAGACAGAGAAAGAAAAGAAGGCAAGCGACAGAGAAAGAAAAGAATACAAGAGACAGAGAACATCTTGTTGCTCTCTTTCGTTTGGTATAGCCGTGATATCTCCATCTAATCTTTTGCTATTTTCATTCACATTTATATGTAAACTAGAATTTTATGATTTGTAAAGTAAATGTGAAAATAAAAATGTTTCTATCTCAAAACAGGTTTTTTTTGGAGTTATCACGTTTTGACTAAACACCACAGAGTTTACATTTAACAATCCAGCAACAGTACATCATCTTTCCAACACAAAGAGAACCTCGTACTCTAAGAAAGACGTTAAGCGAGAGTAAATTGATAGTAACAAAGGTGTGTTCTGCGTCTACCGAATCGGAAAAGAACCCTCCAGAAGACGGTAGGCGAAGTACACAGCAGAAAGAAGTAAAATATGCAATGCAAAACGATAAAGTAGGGAAAGCAGTTGTAGTCGGAAGCAAACAGACGCCGTCCCATCCCTGAGATAAGAAAACTCTGGCAACAGTCCGGGAGCGCGACATTGTGGTGACAGCTGGCGAGGAAGCGATACACGGCGCTCAGCAATTCAATGCAAAATTGCTTCGGCTACAATGACCTGTTAAGAGTCGACTTTCAGTCCACAGATTGTCTCTAAATTTGATGATTTCAACAATATGACAACAGCTAGCTCTCTTCCGGCTTTATCATCATCAGCATAATCATCATCAAAATCATCATCATCATCATTATCATCATCATAACCACATTAATCGTATGGATCGGAGGTTCGCGAACTGAGAAGGATAAAATGATCCATATACGGTTTCCTTCGGAAAGCAAATAAACCTGGTAGTTGTATGTCGTAGATCAGTGATGGACAAATTCCTACTCTGCGTGCATGTAAAATGCAAGACTGAAGCAGCGTACATATTCCATGCACGCGAAACCGGTTCTCAGTCGAAGCGGTACCATAACATGCGAAGATGTGTTAAGGAATGGCGAGTTGTTCCAATGGTGCAAAGTAGCCTGTATGAAATAAAGTTTTAATAGTTTAAGAAAGGAAATTATTTGTTTAGTAGGCGTGTTTTTTTATTTTAATTATTTCAATTGGACCTAACAATGTCAATACACTTAAAACGAACACAAAGTTAAGAAATGCTTCTTACAAAAAGAAACTAACTAAAACAAATCTTTTTTTTTTCTTTAGAAGAAAGATTTCTAATAATGCATATCATATTCATGATATGAGAGGCTCAGAGCACAAATTGTGTAACTCGACTTTTTATGAAAACTGAGTTACCGGTAGGTCTGTATTTTGTAGCAAAAGTCGACCTCGTTGGCTAGTTGGTATAGTGCTGGCCTTCTATGCCCAAGGTTGCGGGTTCGATCCCGGTCCAGGTCGATGGCATTTAAGTGTGCTTAAATGCGACAGGCTCATGTCAGTAGATTTACTGGCATGTAAAAGAACTCCTGCGGGACAAAATTCCAGCACATCCGGCGACGCTGATATAACCTCTGCAGTTGCGAGCGTCGTTAAATAAAACATAACATTTTTTTGTAGCAAAAATATTCATACTTTTCAATGTCACAAGGAAATACGTAAGCATTTATAACTGTGCTCACCTGTCGGCACTTTACTTGTTTACTGAATCTAATATATAGACGTATTCACATTTAGAAACACTAATTTTTTATAAAAGTATGCCAGATGGAGTTACACCATTTGTGCCCTGAGCTCCTCATATACAGCAGATTAAATCAATTTAATTTTATAGCGGATGACCAAGTGATATTTGCCGAAAGTAAAGATGCATGGTAGATTTCATTATATACTTTAATAAGATAATAAAATAAAAAAAATTACAATATAGACCCAGAAAACGAAGATTATGGGATCTAAAGGCAAGGCAGCGTAAGAACTAAAATAATTTTAAATAATAAAATTTTAGAATACTTTTAAATAGGTACTTACAATGCAATCTCTCATATATGTATCTCCCACAGTGATATACAGTAGGCCTGGACAATATAATACAAAAATATCAGAAAATTCTTCGTACAATCGGATATATCCTGATGCAGTAAATAAGGAAAGAAACAATATTAAAATTCTATAAGACAATGGCATTACCAGTTCTGCTGTATGGTCAAGAAACGTGGACATTAACAAAACAAGAAAAAAGAATCGACACCGCGGAAATAAAACTGCTTAGACATGTGACAGGATACAGAATTTTAGATCGTAAATACCATGATGAAATTAGAAAGGAATTAAAAATGGAAAATATTATAGAACTTATAAATAGGCTATATAGACATAGATGGTTCACACATATGACAAGAATTAATAACAGCAGAATATCACTAAAAGTGTGTACAACTATTTACAATAAGGAAGAATGTCTATTGGATAACCACTTAAAGGATGGAGAGAACAGATATGAAGTCAAATGTTAAAGACGGAACATGCCTAAGAGCGGCTAAACATTGTAGTGATAATGATGGTGATGACAACACTTTTAGAGCAAATGCTGGGTAACTTTCGGTGTTGGACCCCGGACTCATTTCTCCGGCATTATCATCTTCATATCATTCAGACGCTAAATAACCTAGATGTTGACACAGCGTCATAAAATAACCCAATTAAAAAAGGACACTTTTATCGCTAGTTTATCAACACGAAGATCATTCAGAAGGGCTTCACGATCTACTCCGCGACATCTCCATACTGAATAATATGGTATGTTTTACAGTGGCGCTTTAAATGGAATTTTCTAACAGTGGTAATAACTTTTTCACAAAACTAAACACTGTGCCCAATTTTCTACCAGTGAAAATAAATAACCACTTTCGTACAGATGATTAAATTGAGATCTTGGGCGTCTTTTTGACATCACTCTTGCAACGTAACATAACATCCTGTATAAAAATGTTGATTCATTATGTATTTTTTCCCGCTTTTTAAGTGTTACAATTGGTATTTGTTGATAACTGACGTTAACCCAGATAAGAGTGAAATATTTTTTGTTTAAAAAATACGATTTTTGTATGAATTATTTAATTGTAATTGATATAACATAACAAAGCTATTTTTTAATTTTTTATGTTGTTAGTATCGGAGATTTTCAGTGTCCCATATATAGGACGTCAGTCATATCCCCATGCAAAAACATTATATGACATAAGTCGTTTTAGCACTAACATATATAAATTGTTTAGCTTAACAATACATAAAATTAACACAAAATTATAATATCACTCACACACAATAAGATTACTGTATTTTTCGAGAATGTTTATGCTGTGTGGTACGTGATAAAACATTTTACATATACACCAACATCACACTTCATACATATTATTGTTGTCTTTGTGAGACACTGTCTGCATCGAGTTTGTTTTTCTTGAGATACCACAAAATGATTACTTCCATCAAACATTGAATCTTTTTGCTCAGTCTTAAATGAGATGGTCTACCGCAGTGGTCGTCAGCATTCGCTGAAATGGGTAAAGGGTAAGTGCAGCAGGATTAGGTAGAGAGCATACCCGCCAGCGGCCACAAATGCACCTGCGGGTAAGAGACGATAGCTCGAGAGTGCAGTGAGTTGACGACTCTTTGATTCCTGCAAATAACACTTTGATGTACGCATTTCTCTAATTGTTTCAGTACCCTACATGCCCCTTCTACGTAACTCTGAAAGTGGTGGTACTGAAGTGAAAAGGTTATCAGGAATAAGTGATAGAATAATACATCCAGGTTTGTCACTATTTCCGAATATTGAAGAATCACACTAGCATCCAAACCCAGATTCTTGGTCTCTTCTGAGACACTAGTTGCAGCTCCTTGGTATGGATCTATCCACAATGTGTGTCAATATTTAGTAGCCCCTGTCCATATTTTATATTCATACTATTTTATAGCCTTTCCCCAGATGAATTTTTGCATCCATGTTTCCCGAAATAAGGTACAATTGCTTCATCTACAGAATGATTTTCCCCATGGGGAGCATATTCCTGAAAGCGTTGGTTCAGATGATCAAATAAGAGCCGTACCTTAGTAAATTTATCAGCTGCATCAATTATTGCATGCGTGGAAATTAGCTATTATAAGATTTGAATCTATCGCCAGACACTGCATTCGCAACTAGTGGGTTATGGGTATCCAAGCTGTTTTCCCAATACATTTGGCGCCTAGGTAGATCTACTTATCCACTAAGTAGCAGTATTGAGATAAATATTTTCATTTCACTATTGGTAACATCACCAATGAAATTCTTCTGTGCTGCATATTGGTTAGTAAATTTAACCAGCATATCAATATCATCATCAAATACAGTAATTGTGATGGAGAAAACTTTGTTGAGGCCCGAGTTTAGTGGGAAAAATATAGTATTTCCCTGCTGTATGTCAACTTCTTTCCAATTGAAATTTATTATTCTTTCTCATCATCTGTATATCGGTTGCTAAATCACTAGTATTTTTACTGCCATTCTCACCATCGCCTTTACTATGTTCATCATCACCATTATGACTTTCGTCATCATAATCATTCATTCCCTCTCCTTGTGTGTTGAGGGTTACTTCCGTCTCAGCTCGCAACTGACTACCAGGCATAGTGTCAATTGTAGGGTTATTTTCATCACAAGAATCCTCATCAGTTACGTTACCACACTCATTATGTGGTGATAAAATGGTGATGGAAATGTTATTGCACTTAGGTATAGCAACTTGGTCGTCCTGAATCATTTGTGAGGCTTCATTTAGTGAAAACCCCCTATGATAACATGAGTACCATTACTAGTCTCACGAAATGTCCCCTCTTATGACTGACGTACTACATGTAGCACGCCTAACTTTATCATGATATGGCATAACACTAAATCAAAAATTGAATCTAATTATGAATTATTATATACGAAGTACATCATACGAGTATCCCCTATCAATATCAAAAGCATTATACCTATAACATGTGATATATACCGACTTCGAGAGCAACATATTCTGCTCCATAGCCATGACTCACACAAATATGTTAACAACAATGACTATGACAGACTGGACATAAGAAAAAAAATTGGAGGCAATTTATAACACATAAGGATTATGGTATCATTATTGCCGACTATGAAAATCTTACACAACAATGTTAAAAAAGTAAAATGTCCGGTGTCCTATATATAGGACGTTAGTCTTATCTGGGTTAATGAGACAAGAAAGACAGGAACGCCTATTAGAGGTTAGGCAATCTTCATAACATTTCGCTCGAATGATAGCACTGAAGGCACTAGTGTGGTACAAATTTATACGAACTCTCATCTAAATATTTCCTTATTATTTAGTTTGTACTTACATTTACTTATTTGTGAATTAAGGTTTCACATTTTCTCTTAAAGTGAGTGTCTGACACATATACAAGATAATAATTCAAACAACTGATTTTCGTTGTTTCTTATTATAGAGTTACCCAAAAGTCGGGAAAGATGCTTTTGTTTTCACAAGAACAATTTATTGATCCAACAGTAAACTACATGTGTCTTCTGAAAATTGTGGTTGTAGGTCAGAACTCGACATGGTGTCCAAAAGTTCGTTACATAGAATTATCACTCAGTTTAGTCGGTGGTGGCAACATAATCGAAGCTGTACACAGCCGTAATCTGAGGGGGGGAGGTCAGTCCAGTTATACACGACTCACTCTTAAGTCGGGGGTTTCTTAATCCCGGCAGCACCTTGTGTGCATTAAGCTGCAAATGCACAACTTGCCGTCTTCACATTTCGCAGCTAACTCGGTCCATACTACATGAGGTGTGTATAGAACTCCACTGTGGAGCAGGGGTGCACAGCATTTTCTACAACTCTCCCATTCAACGAGACATATTAAGTCCAAATTCCAGCTTTTCATTTTTTTCGTGCTCGTCCAACGTCTCTTTTCCTTCGTGATTTATACATCAATAGCTATCTGATTTGAAATTATTTCTTCGTCCATTCTTCCTAAATGTTCTGTCCAACTATCTCTGTAATTTTATGCTGTATGAATAAGAAAGTCCCCTATTAATGTTGATATGCGTCACGAATATCGGTATTTTAATACTAATAGCAACATGTATTTGACTGTCCCAGCACGTCTCCGTATCTGTGTATCAGTATTAGCTGATAGTGTGCCTGTATCACTGTCAAGAAACTGCGATACAGGACAAATGCAGCAGATACAGAGTTATCTCCGATTTCTGATAACGAATTTGAATGACGTCATGTGCGTCAGGAGTCACACGATAGCTGAACTGTGACGCGAGGTGACAGACCAGTAGTGAGTGATCTCATAGAGTGCACGGCGACTCATAGCAGAAATTCCCAAGAAATCGAGTCTTTTTGGGAGGGATACATTATAACCCTTTCCAATGCCAAGTACAGTTAAGTGAAAAAAAAGCCTGCAATAAACGAAGTTTCGTTATTTCCAAGAAAGACATCTTCTGTGTACTTAATAAGATTGGTAAAGCTCGAATGGAATTAATTTGTATCGTGTCGTGGGGTGCGGCGTCTTGTGACGAGTGGTGGATTTGCTTGTTTTTCCACTCTGGAATTAATCTCATCCAGCTTTGCCAGTTTTATTAGGTACACACAAGATGTCTTTCTTGGAAATAACGAAACCATATGTTGTGCAGGCTCCTATTATTTTCACGTAACTGTACTTGGCATCGGAAAGAGTTATGTATCCCTCCTATAAAGGCTCGATTTCCTTGGGCATTGTTACTGTGATACACCGTGCACTCTGATTATGAAATCACTCACTACTGGTCTGTCATCTCTCGCCGCAATTCAGCTGCCGGTGTGATTCCTGACGCACATGACGTCATTCAAATTCGTTATCAGAGATCAGAAACAACACTGTACATGTCCAAAGTCAGGCATCCCAGTGAGGATCGTAGTTTTTTTTTTTTACCAAGAAATGTAGTGTCCGTTGTTATTTCTGACGAGAACTTAATAAGTTGTAACGAAGCATTTCTCATTTTGTACGGCTGTAAAGAATGTTAATTTATTTCCAGTAGCCAAGTATCTTAAACTCATACTCGGTCTCTCCTCAGTAATAATTACTGCCTCTCTCATGACAATGTTTTTCTTCAATTTTTGGTTTCAAGCTTACTACAAGATGCACTCATATTTCCGAACTGCACTTGTATTTATATTGCGTTAAGCATATATGCGAGTGTCACCGAAGATAATTACTTCCATGCCTGTTGAATCAGTATATCAAAGAGCGCCAAATTGTCTTTAAGAACTGAGCTTCCACACGTGATTTTGTGAAAACATGTCAAGGACCCATTTTTCCTGGAAGCTCTCCACATACATCTTATGGCTAGACTTCTTTTCTACCTTACAAGTGATGCATTTAGTATACATTCCAGGCGTTTTCCTGGTTCTAGATAACTTCTCCGTGTGCTATGTTGTGTGTGTTGTCTACATTCGGTGCAGTCGGGAAACTTCTTGATTTCTCCTTGTATTTCCAGTAGCTTCACAAATAATTCTTGAAGTCATTCGGTTCGTTGACTTTTAGGTTCTGGAGAAAATTAAAACAGCATGCCTATTCATTGCGCGTAATAATTCATCATTCAGGTTCCTTTTCGGCGCCTTTTTCCTTCAAAACTTCCGACAATACCATTACAAGTTCCATAAGCACGAGTAGAGGAGGTAGAATTTCGGCTTCGCGCTGATGCCTGAATGATTTCGTTTAATTTAGTAGATTATTTTACGACGCTTTATCAACACCTTAGGTTATTTAGAGTCTGAATGACATGAAGGTGATAATGCCGGTGAAATGAATCCGGGGTCCAGCACCGAAAGTTACCCAGCATTTGCTCATATTGGGTTGAGGGAAAACCCCGGAAAAACCTAACCAGGTAACTTACCAAGACCGAGAATCGAACCCGGCCACCTTGTTTCGCGGCCAGACGAGCTAACCGTTACTCCACGGTGTGGACGAATGATTTCGTCTTAGTGTGTATGTGATACTTGATACTCGATAAAGATCTCGGATGCATATACCGTTATTTATATCGATACATATATACTCCAAGAAAAACTTTCTGCAACACTGGTTTTGTTCAACACAAATTCTCCCACGTCTTGGTGGAAGATCAAACATGGGAAATCAACGCGTTACCACGTTCGCAGTTTAGAAGGATTTCAATAGTTCCTTCCTGTAGATTAAAAAAATAATATTATTTAAGTGCAATTTTATTAACTGCTTCTTATTTAGGAAAGACTGAAGAATCAATACTTCAACATATAAAAAATGGAATTGCCATGCATATATTCTTTTCAAATTAATCTCCTTGACAATGTTCATTTTACTGATCATGAACAGATTCCTCTCTTTTTTAGTAGGATATTTCACGACGATTTATCAACATCTTTAGGTTATTTAGCGTCTGAATGAGATGAAGGTGATAATGCCGGTGAAATGAGTCCGGAGTCGAGCACCGAAAGTTACCCAGCATTTGCTCATATTGGGTTGAGGGAAAACTCCGGAAAAACCTCATCCAGGTAACTTGCTCCGACCGGGAATCGAACCCGGGCCACCTGGTTTCGCGGGATTCCTCTCTTGATAAATCAACAAAGAACAAAGGAAGAAACATATGTAATAAACTGTAATCGAGTATGATGCAGTAGTAACTTAATACCTCGCTTAAAACACAAATATGTTATAGTAGGTAATATGAATACGCCAGAAATGTGAAATGTACATCCCTAGAACATTCTGTATGTTGAGCATCAAAACAGTTAACTGTAATAGCTTAGACTTCATCCAATAATCTGGAATGTGAAGCACGTCTCTGAATTCCTTGGCAGATAAGCAGCAGGCATCTAGTACGATAACGTACATACATACACCATGTCTAGTCTGTATGGCTCATATCCTCGTAACGCCTAATTACGTTTTAACCTCTAACGGTTGTAGGTTGTAGTGTTCAGCACCAGGTCTGCGTAGCATGGATCTTCCTGCGTCCTGCGTGATCAATAATGCGGGATTAAATATTATATATTATAAATCCTAAATTAAATAACTGTCCTAATACAGAGCAAAATTTTTTAAAGTCATTTAAATAAGCATTTAATTTCTGTCGTGGTTTGATAATTAGGTAATTTCAACTTTGAAAATAGCATCAAATTGTATAGGCATGATGCCAAAATTTTCGTCTCAGAAGATAGGACACCATATTTACAGCGGACAAACATAAAATATTGAGACGGGATTCGAACCTAGTGTGGCTAACTTTCCGATACCAAGGAGTCACATTTATGTGTGGAATATTATATAGTTGTTTAATCAACTGTCCGAAGACAGGTTTGAATCTCATAAGTAACACCAATAAGGCATCACTCATGAGGCCACTAGACCAGGAGATAATGGAGTAGGGTGGCCAGTTCTTTTCTCCCTTCAATGCATACATCGTCTATTGGCTACATATTACAATAATCAAATTTCAGATGCATACAAACAATTGTTCTTCCTGTGACACATATCGTCAAGTGAGATGTACTGCCTGATATTTGATATACATATCAACCAGAATCTCAATCACAGGTAGTATGGAATATAACGCAAATAAATTAATGTGCTGAAAGAGTACGCGTCAAAATGATTTAGTTATTTCTCCAGAATTCACAATGTTTGAGATAAGTGCTCAACATAGGGGAAATTGCTACGTTAATATAATATAATAACGACATAACACTTTGTTATAAAATATAACTTTATATGTAGGCTTTGGTTTATTTTTAATTTATTTCACATATCTTTTCGATTCTACAGTATTTTCTATTTATATCTAATAATTCTACATGACTAATTTTGAAATTCTGAAAGCTTACCGAAGACTGATTCCACATAGTAAACAGCTTGTTACCGTCACAGGCGCTAAACTTGAATGTCGATAATATAATTCGACTATTGGCTTGGTCGATCCCTGAGCGTACCAGCAAGACAAAGAGCAAGGTAACATCATCACAGTCGGTGACTGGAGATGCAAGCGGAGTAAACATCTATTGAATCCAAGCTGCTAATGACGATTTCCCGTCGCCACGGTACTCAACACAAAAGAAACATAAAATTGTTACTCGTCCCTACGCTTCCACCCATCCCTCAGAGCAACATAGGGAAATTGCTACGTTAATATAATATAATAACGACATAACACATTGTTATAAAATATAACTATTATCAGAACTTGCCAATTACCGCGGTTTCATGACAATGGCGACGGAACGGGGTCGTCTCGCCTCATGAAAACAACAGACAAGCTCATGCGAAGTACCGGCCCACCCTCCCTACACTCCGCTGCGTGTTTTTGAGTCTGTTATATACACGTGCAAGCATAACCTCAACCCTTGCATTGTCTGCGAGTTATCAATGCATAGCTTGCTGTGTATTTACCCTCTGGTACCTCAATTCAATTTCCATTCCGCGAAGAACTCTCCTTTACTATGAGAGAGTGAGAGATAGACAGTAAGAGAGAGAGAAGGGTAGCTTTATCTGTAACATGATTTGTTTAGGCGCATCTGAAGTTCACATAATCATGACTGTTTCAGCCAAGGGTATGTATGCTGTCCGGTCATGTACTCTGTACTTGATTATACCACCCCATAATGAATGGGATGGTGAAGACGGATAATTCAAACACCGCTGTGTAGCTGCAGCGCCAATAGAGGTGTCAGCACTTGCATAAAGGTAATATTTAATTAATGTTTTCCACAAGTAAGTTTTTATCTTTCATATTCTAAACATTAAATATTATTCGTTTAATCAGAAAATCACCTCAACACGCAAATTAAACGAAACTGTTCAACAATACGAGTATAACACGGGAATAACTAAGGCAAGATAAAAAAATTGAAATTGCAGAAAATGTTGTAGCTTCTGAAACAGTTGTATTAAAATATTGATATGGATATGTAATTTTACATATTTGAGTATCGTAATACAGGGTATAACGAAAATAGTGGGCAAAATTTCAGATGTCGATTCCTAATATGCAGAGAAGGAAAAAAAGGTTATAAGAACATAGGTCCGAAAATGTGTGGTTACCGAGTTATAGGGGTGCACTACAGAAGTTAGGTATTAGTTGATTAATGTTTCAGTCTGTGTATATTGTTCACAGGAACTGTTCAAAATGTGCATCTCCTGCCAGAATTCAGGATGCAGTTCGTCATCGTACTGACGTCCGGGCCTGCTCCCAAATTGCTTGCGTAGCACATATTGTCCAACAGTGTTGCTCAATTCGCACACATTTCAGTCCGGATGTACGTAGAAGTGTTAATGTAATATCCCCTGGCCGATGGATAGGGCGAGGTGGAACAACTGCTTGGTCTTCACGCTCACCAGATCTCAACCCGCTGGACATCTACTTGAGGGGGCGCTTGAAGTCGCTTGTGAATTCCACTCCTGTGAACGATGTGTAAACTCTCCATCTGCGAATTGAACAACATTGTCGGACAATACGTGCTACGCAAGGAATTTGGGAGCAGGTCCGGACGTCAATGCGACGACGAACTGCGGCCTGAATTCAGGCAGGAGGTGGACATTTTGAACAGTTCCTGTAAACAAATGTACACAGACTGAAACATTAATCAACCAATACCTAAGTTTTGTAGTGCACAATGATCCTCCTTGTAACTCCTATAGCGCGGCAGCCAGGCATTTCCGGACCCATGTTCATATAATCTTTTTTTCTTCTCTACATATGAGGTATCCATACATAAAGTTTTGCCCACTATTTTTGTTACATCCTGTATAATACGAGGACAGCATTAATAATATGCATTACAAATACATAAAACATAGAACTTATTTGGAAAATATAAGTGTTTTCAAATCAATAATGCATATCAAAAAGTAAACACATATCACAATATATACATTCTTTTTGCTGTATAAATCAGTGGGAGAAATTTACATGAATAATTCGGAAACTCCTTTACATACATACATACATACATACATACATACATACATACATACATACATACATACATGCATGCATATGTGCATACGTGCATACGTGCATACGTGCATACATGCATACATGCATACATGCATACATACATACATACATGCATTTATTTGTATATATATTTATTTATTTATTTTGCTAATAACTGTAACATAAAATATAATATAAGCAGAAATACTTTAGCTGGCCTCTGAAGGAGTAGAGCTCGTGCTCAGGGGCGGATTCTTGAATTGAAATTAAAAAGTATATAATACAATTTGTCTTATGTCTACAACACAATAAGAATATATATATATATATATATATATATATATATATATATATATATATATATATAAATTTACAAATTTTCAATTTTTATACTAGAACTATTAGAATTGACAAGATTAGGATATTTAATTTAAATATAAATTTGTTATATATTCTTGGGCCTAAATTACTACTATGATTAAATAATGTAGCAGCATTAGCATTTTGATTCAAACAATCTTAAAGAATCCATACCTTTTGTTTCATAACTATGAGAAAACAATTCAAAATTTATTTCGATTTTTATGTATTAATTTAATTAATACAATATAATAAACTTGTAGCATACATACATAACATACATACATACATACATACATACATACATACATACATACATACATACATACATACATACATACATACATACAAATTTATATGTAGTGAATGTATGTAAGTCTAATTACATAAGCCACATATGTCTTCATAATTACAATGTTCTTCCTCTGGAACATAAGCATTAAGACTCGCTTTAACACAAGGCTGGGCAGCAAGAACGGATTCTACCCTCTCACGGGGAGCCATATGATTTCTCTTCATCCCCTCTCTTCCCCACCGAACACCGCGTAGCGTTGATTCTGTAACTGATGAATATTAAGCGTCCCCGTTTAGAGTCTGGATGCGCTCCCGATGCCCAGCTCTGCTTTAACAGCATGAAATAACATTATACAGGTTGGAAGTGAAATAATCCTACAAATTGAAATGGACCATAGGGTACACTTAAATGAATAGAAAATTGTATTTTGTAGTTAAATTAACGGTTAATTAGAAATTTAAATTAGAAGTTTCAGCAATCTGGCAACATCGCTGCTAACACAGTTCTCTGCCTTCTCGTAACACAGATGTAAGAGGTCAACGAACTCAGATCTGTCTCCCTACGTGTACCTCCATCTAGTTACAACATTGCAATCTGGTGATCACTCCAGAATTTGATTTTCTCTTTGTAAAGCTAGGACTCTGCGAGCGTCGCTTATAGATAACGCTAATGCCGAAAAACTCAGACCACTTAGTCCCCAGAATGCACCGCAGGTGATGGGTCGTAATCAATAAATGAGTGATGACGATGGTTATGATGGTAATGATGATTGAGAATTCTTGAGCTGTCACCGGAAACCCCTTTGTTGCCTGGACTATTGGCTCTTCTAACATATGTAATAAATTCAGTGGGTCGACTGGGATTTGAACCAGGACTCCGTGGCTTATGAATACAATACGCCACCAAGGTGGTTCTGCTGCCGATGTTGACTATATTTTCGAATATTTAAATAAAAGTTATTTTGTGAAAACACAATTTATTAAAAACACGAAACATAAAATACTACTGAAGTTTCCATACTGTTTAATACACATCCTAAGATTTTCTTAACATACCTATTGAATTGTACGAATGCGTTAGTCTCTTCCAGAAATTCCTCCAACAGTTCTATTTTCTGCCGCTTCTCCCCTCGCTATCTCTTTCTCATTCCCTTAGCGCACAAAGTGCCACCTACCGTGTATTTTAGAGGTAGGCATTATTTCGTAACGACGGGCGGTATAGGTGCGTCGGTACAAACCAAGGTGACAATTACAATGGCTAAATCGAACTGACGTGGAACAGGGGAGAGAAAATGGGGAAGTGACATTCGGCGTGTCGGACAAGCATACAGATTCCAATAGAGACGTACCTTTCAAATTGAAATGAACGATTGCAAGCAACCTGTGACGTACTGCAATAACGACTAGTAATTTAAGGCAAATGTTCTATACAATTTACCTAACAAAGTAATGCACGAAAGTTTCAGATTCCACTAGGTCAAATTGGAACTGTCACTCTTCTACCGATATTAAAACTCCCGGAACGTCAACACCATCAGCATAATCATCTTCAGCCTTATTACAGCCACATTTTCGTAATCGTTCCGCGCCGTAGCGTCGTGGTCTAAGGCTTCATACTTTGAATTTAAGGGTTCAGAACCATAATGAGCCAAGCGCCATTTATTAAAAACTGAGAAAGCAAGGGTTAAAGTTAAGTGAATACCATAGTTTAATGAAGATTGACATATCATTTAGTTTTAATGTGCATACTTTATATTACTTGCTATAAAAATATGGTTTATTTAACGACGCTCGCAACTGCAGAGTTTATATCAGCGTCGCCGGTGTGCCGGAATTTTGTCCCGTAGGAGTTCTTTTACATCCCAGTAGATCTACTGACATGAGCCTGTCGCATTTAAACACACTTAAATGTCATCGACCTGGGCCGGGATCGAATACGCAACCTCGAGCACAGAAGGCCAGCGCTATATCGACTACGCTACTTGCTATATGTTTAATTAATTTATGGTATTCACTTAATTGAAATCCTTGTTTTCTCCGTTTTCAATATATGGCGCTTGGCCCACTATGTGATGTGATGTTTATTGACTTTACTGGCTTTGAGCCAGAGGCCGTTTTAGGGTCTTATACGCGTAGGATGCCCTCTCCAGCCATTGTACATAAATAACAATAAACATATATTTACATACTTATACACTATTTCTGGCTTAAGTGCCAGTAGGTGTGTGAGTGCAGTGATTGGCTTTTTATTTATTTTATTTTATTTTTTACTTTATTTTTTTTTTGTTTTAATTATTTTGGTGTAGGCCTAATTTGTTAATTTGCGATGCTTAAGGAATGGTGAATGGGACAAGAGTTCGGGGTAAAAGATATCAGTTGATAGACAGCATTAAGGTATTATATGGGGAGATTAAGAGGAAAGCAAGAAAGGGAAATGCTGGGTTTGCAGTTAAAGACCTGCTCTTGGGCAGAACACTGTGCATACATACATACATACATACATTTTTTTTAAGTTTCCCCTTCCGGTGGCAGAAGCGTCTGAATCGTTATGGAGACTTTCATGGTGTGGTGTTATTTTATTCATCTGCCTCTCTGTTGCTGTCATGTGTCCTCTCAGACAGTATTCAAATTTCCAACAGTGTTTGCGGTTTTATTTGTGTGTTTTAGTTTGGTGGTGGGGGCTGGTGGTAGTTGTAGAGGACTATGGCTCTGAACCCTTCAATTAGCAATAGAGAATGCGTGATGGTTCGAGTTCTCAATTGGGAAAAAATGTTCTCATGAAATGGAACCAGAGTGCCCATCCAACATCGTGATGAATTTGAGAAACAAGAGTGAGTAACAAAATTCTGTTTCGTAAGCCAGTTTTAACGGCTGAGGAATCAGTGTACTAATCACATGTTACGCTCGTACTGACTGGATGATTTTCACGATTACCAACGGTTAACTCAGGCGTTCGACGCGCTTGTCTGCTGACCCGAAGATGAGCTCGGGCATCGGTTGGATTCTCGTCTACTGAGTACGGGGGGATAGGGTTTTCCCGAGGTTTTCTCCAAGTAATGAACGGCGAATCCTCAGCCTCATCTTTCCAAATACCATTTAGTTAATCACCAATTTTCACTGATACTAAATAATCTTGTAGTTCATACACCATTCTTAAATAACCGACAAAAAAAAAAAGATTATTCACTTCTGTTAAGGTATGTGGTCATGAAGTCAGTATTGGAAGGTAGGATTCGGTTCTTTATACATAAATACATACATACATAGATACATACATACATACATACATACATACATACATACATACATACATACATTCATACATACAATCACATTGATCAACGTTTGTAACTTGCAGTACAGTATACTAGTTACCGTTCTTACTTTAGTTCTGATGTCCACTGACGTCACCCAGTGCTCAAGATAAATCACGACACGTGTAAATAGTTTCATTTTATTCCCTTGATATTTTTATATAGTGTGTTTTTCATAGTTTAGATTTACTAAGTTGATGTTAATAAACAGAGTTGGAGAATTCCTCATCTGTATACTGTACTGTCGTAGGTTAAAATTAATAAGAACTTCTACGTTTATTATTATTATTATTATTATTATTATTATTAGTATTATTATTATTATTATTATTATTATTATTATTATTATTATTATTATTATTACGAAGATTGAAGCGTAAGTCATAGCAACTTTTATTCAAAGTTAAACGATGGTTTCACAAGATGTCGTAAGTTGTATAGCATCCACAGTACGTGGTCGTATCACTAGATATCAGTGTGATGTGTGGCTATCGCACAGAGAGCGATGTGAATTCAGTTATGAATTGGCCCCCGTTCCGTGCATCTGTAGTACGAATATCAGATCGCATGACTAGATGGCAGTGTGATATGGTTATCGCATAGAAAGCGATGATACTCGTAATGTGTAATGCAGCTGTTAGTCGACCGCGGTGCTGAACGGATGTGGCCCTCCGATGTTTTTTTAGGGGCTTTTAGGGTGGATATTATGTAATTTAATGCTATTCCAACTATATTAATGAACGTGAGTAACATGATGCTCTGTCGTTTATGGATGTTAGATCCCTGCCCTTTTATTTGCATATTTCAAAATTTCTAGCATCGTCCGAATTCTCACAAAAATAGTTATCATGACATGTCCCAGTCCTCGTATTATTATTATTATTATTATTATTATTATTATTATTATTATTATTACTATTATTATTATTTTCATTAAACTTTAATTTTCAGTAACAGTACAGAGATTCTGAGAACTGATCAGTCCGAGAAAGGAGTGAATGAAACTGAAGTAGCTTTGCTGTGTTACAAGAGACCACAGCGGAGTGAGATGTGTTTTGCTGTGTATCGGAAGACTTTTTCGCCTCCCACCCCATCGCACCACCTCGCTCTGCAGGAGCCTTAATAAGCTGCTTAGTCAGACGCGGGCTGCTTAGACTTGTGGTATTCGGTTTGGGAGTTAACTCCGAAGCATGTGGGTTTTTAGGAGGCGGGATGGAGGATTCGTGGATGCTGTGGACTGGCTTAACCCTTGCTCTAGTGTAGAAATCCCTCCATGTTAAGAGAAGCTGACTGCGAGGACTAGCAGGTTACTGGTGCAGGTCTTAAAATCTGGCCTGCATACCACGCGAGCAGTAATGCTTAATATTACAAATGCCATTAAAATCATCATTACCAAAATCATCAACAATATGGCTAGTTCTCCAACCTGTACATTTTCAAGTTCGACGTTGTATGTGATCATTCTACCATGTAACAAAGGTAAGATAAGATTTTAGATAAATTTTAAGGATGTTCTGGGCGTTAGTTAAAGATATGAAACGAAGTATACAGGTTCTACCAGAAGTGTAAGGATGTCCTTTCAAAAGAGATATTGTATTCCTGTGAAATCCATTGCTATTTATAAAGGGACCAACACATAAGCCCGCCATTGGTCCCTATCCTGAGCAAGATTAATCCAGTCTCTACATCATATCCCTCCTGCCTCAAATCCATTTTCATATTATCTTCTCATCTACGTCTCGGCCTCCCCAAAGATCTTTTTCCCTCCCAAATGTCTATGAAAAATTAAGTTTTTTTGCTGCAAACCCAATCTCTCTATCTTTCAAACTGAGGATTATGGAACAATTTTTCTGTTATGAGAACTAAAAAATTGCATTTTTTGTACAGATGTTAGGTCACTTTGTTCGATGCAAATTGCATAGTCTTGCGATCCGCCAACGGATACCACACCCACCGCAGTGCAACCGATGGCATTCCTAAATTACAGTGCACATAAATATAAATTCTATGTCTTATTATTATTATTATTATTATTATTATTATTATTATTATTATTATTATATTATTATTATCATTCAGTGAAATATAGATATCGCCTTTCACCACTTCTGTTTATTATATGTAGACAAATTATCATCATCTTGAATAATTTCGAGGGAAAAATTGTTCCGGGCCAGGTATCGAACCCAGGACCTTTGGTTTAACGTACCATTGCTCTACCAACTGAGCTACCCGGGAACTCTACCAGACACCGATCCAATTTTTCCCTCTATATCCACAGACCTCAAAGTGGGCTGACAACCGTCAAGCAACCAACATTGAGTGCACACTGACTCTGTGTGACTTAAATTGTGGTTTTCTGTTAACGAACAGTGACGTGTATTATGCAAATCAAGCTTTCAAGTATAACTCCCTGTAAAGTTGATTTGAATAATTTCGAGGGAAAAATTGTTCCGGGGCCAGGTATCGAACCCGAGACCTTTGGTTTAACGTACCAACGCTCTACCAACTGAACTACCCGGGAACACTACCAGACACCGATCCAATTTTTCCCTCTATATCCACAGACCTCAAAGTGGGCCCCGGAACAATTTTTTCCCCCTCGAAATTATTCAAATCAACTTTACAGGGAGTTATACTTGAAAGCTTGATTTGTATCATCATCATCATCATCATCATCATCATCATCATCATCTTCTTCTTCTTCTTCTTCTTCTTCTAAACTTCGCGGTTTAGACTACTGTCTGTTCCGTATTCATAGTGTCTCTCTCAAACTTCTATTCGGCAGTCCAATACTGTTTCTTTCTCTAACTTCTTCCATCTTTTCAGCATGTATCCATTTACGTCTGTATTTCTGCATTCTTTAGTTGATTGCTTCTATTTGCAGTTCTTCACTTACAGTATAACCTCATTTCTAAACTTGAACTTTCTCAAACAATATTATTCAGATAAAAAACCATAGACTTAGCTAGCTCATGATTAGAAGGAAATAAACTTTTCTTAGAACACAATAATAATAATAATAATAATAATAATAATAATAATAATGAAAGAGTGATGGAACGGAGAAAAATTCTCTCCGGCGCCGGAATTTGAACCCGGGTTTTCAGCTCTACGTGCTGATGCTTTATCCACTAAGCCACGCCGGATACAATCCCGACGCCGTTCACAATCGTCTCAGATTAAGCTCCATCTCTTGGGTTCCCTCTGGTGGCCGCCCTCTGCACTACGTCATAGATGTCTATGAACGCAGGACCGAAGTTCATACATGTGTTGAGGTGCACTCAGATGAGTGACTGATTGGCCGGGATCCGACGGTATGGGCGCCGTCTTAAATCACAAAGTGATTTATTACGCATATCATATATGTATTTTGATGTACCGAAGTACATATGATATTTCCATGCAGATATTCTGCGTCATCACTCTTTCATCATGTGATGACGCAGAATATCTGCATGGAAATATATGTACTTCGGTACATCAAAATATATATATGATATGCGTAATAAATCACTTTGTGATTTAAGACGGCGCCCATACCGTCGGATCTCGGCCAATCAGTCACTCATCTGAGTGCACCTCAACACATGTATGAACTTCGGTCCTGCGTTCATAGACATCTATGACGTAGTGCAGAGGGCGGCCACCAGAGGGAACCCAAGAGATGGAGCTTAATCTGAGACGATTCTGAACGGCGTCGGGATTGTATCCGGCGTGGCTTAGTGGATAAAGCATCCGCACGTAGAGCTGAAAACCCGGGTTCAAATCCCGGCGCCGGAGAGAATTTTTCTCCGTTCCATGCAGAATATCTGCATGGAAATATCATATGTACTTCGGTACATCAAAAAAAAAATATATATATATATAAATAATAATAATAATAATAATAATAATAATAATAATAATAATAATAATAAAAACCATGTCCCTATCACCACGGCGCGGCATGGTTGCGGATAGAGGAGACGGCCTCCAGAGATGCAGGGTAGTTGCGAATATATTGAATAAGCAGTCGCGGACAGCCGATAGGGGGTGGTCCTCCAGCTGGGGTTGGGCGAAGGGCTTACAACCCATCACCGTAAAAAAACAGCTTGTTAAGAATCCATACAATAAGCCTCGGAATGGGACTGATTCTCTGGCACGACCACAGAAAATATTCACGTATGGGCGAATCCAGAAATGCATATAGAGTGTTAGTTGGGAGACCGGAGGGGAAAAGACCTTTGGGGAGGCTGAGACGTAGATGGGAGGATAATATTAAAATATATTTGAGGGAGATAGGATATGATGATAGAGACTGAATTAATCTTGCACAGGATAGGGACCGATGGCGAGCTTATTTGAGGGCGGCAATTAACCTACGAGTTCCTTAAAAGCCATTTGTAAGTAAGTAACTTTAGTAAGTAAGTAATAATAATAATAAATATTTCCGACCAATCTAATGGAAATTAATTTTTTCCCTATACAACTGGATGTAATATTTAATTTGAATATATGCCCATATAGGCCTATCGACTTAGTCTTATGCAAGAAACAATTAAAAGAAAAGAGTTGGCGGAAGGTAGTTACTACCTGCTTCTTATGCTTCACATTTTATATATAAAAACACTCTTTGAGGTAATTCTACTGGTGCACAATAGGACTTGAAAATGCACAAGAGAACAGGGAGTCATGCAGAATAATCTATAAGAATTACACAATTTTGACTTTCCTTTCAAATTCCACGTTCAACACTTCATACATTTTAAAAAATCTATGTAATTTCAATACAGGTATTAACGTTATTTTCTGTAACACACGACACAAAGATTATATAGATATATACTGCACACGTAAGATTAAATAAAATTCAAAATATCTATAAAAATGTTGATACAGAACTCTATAATTTATTGCCTGATGCCAAAACAATGACGATAAGAAAATTCGAAGTATTTTGTAATATTAGCCTATATTATTTTACAGGTTGTATATATACCGTACACTGCATCTAAATTTGAAGAGAAATGATGTAAATCAAATACGTTAAAGTAAGTTACTATTCTGTTTTTATATCCTATTGTACTGTATATGTACTCCACTGTCTAATGCAGACATGTGCTGTGTAATGACCAGAGCTACGAAGTTCGTACCAAAGCAGTTGAGTATAGCGAGGAGTATAGATATCACCCGCGCCTCGTCCTGCTGCCGTTCGCTACAGATGATACACAATATATTCACAAACAACGAATAGTGGCATTCTGTGGAGATGTGTAGAGTCGTGAATACTGTAGTTTGAAGAATATTGTTAATTTATATTAATATTTTAGGTTCTGAACAAAGTGAGCTATTCTATTATTTTTGTATTATTTACGCAATATTAATATTATGCATGGTTCCAAAAAAGTAAACTCATCTGATATTAAACAATTATGCAAACAGGAGTGCGTAACACGTTTAGTTTTTCCCGGATTATTCTTCGTTAAATGTTGACGTCTCGTGCTGCTATACATTCGGTTGCGTTACAGTCCAAGTTCAACATCGGAATTAAGATAGGCTACGAACTTTCTAGCTGCTATTACAATAGAAAAGAAAAATTTTCTTGAAAACAATTATGGATTTAACATTATGTCCCACATACGAGATACACTATTAGACTCACAAATTAGTTGTTCACCTGATGATAGTAATAAATATTTTATATTATTTCAGATTTGCTCCAGTAATGTCTTGTGACGTAGAACGAATATTTTCAGAGTACAATTTTTTTTTCTGAACCCAAAAGAAATATTTTGGTAAATTGAAAATATTCATTATTATTTTTTATAATGAGGCTAGAACCATAATTGTATACTTCGTATGTTATTTTTATATGTATAGGTGAATTATTTTTGATTGGGAAGTACGAAGTTTGTAATTACAAATTATTGTCACAAATGTGCGGAAAAGCTGTACTGCTGTAATGTTAAAATTTATAAATACTCTAGTTTTCTTTCCCTCCTCTGTTTAACCTCTACCTTCCACATATACTTACAACCAATGCAGTGTAGTAGAGGATATATAGCTAAGGATCAACACTTAGCAGCCATCCATTACGGGCCTCTCTGGTAGTGTGACCAGCGCGGCACAGGTTTACCGCTGAGACAACGCAGGACAAAATATGACAAGGAACAAACTGCTAGTCCCGTGGACGGAAGACAAACCTCTGCCATTGGCCACACCGGGAATCAAATCACGGACCTCTTAGCTGGGAAGCGAACAACGTTATCGACATAGTCATAATGGCGAATACGTACGAGTGGAAAGTAAATTGATATGATAAAGTCATTAATTAGAGGATGGGTGGAGCGCAGAAAAATTCTCTCCGGCACAGAGACTCGAACCCGGGTTTTCAGCTCTACGTGCTGACGCTTTATCCACTAAGCTACGCCGGATTCCAGTTCCGATGCCGGATTGAATCCTCTCAATTTAAGTTCCACCTCTTAGTTTCCCTTTAGTGTCCAACCCTTATGCACTGTATCATAGATGTGTGACAGTGGCACAATGTCCAACACACTATGTGCAGAGGTGCACTCATTACTAGTGACTAAGTTGCCGGGATCCGACAGAATGAGAACCGTCTTAAATCACTAAGCGATTATTTACGCATATCGTATTACTGTAATGTACCAAAGTACATATGATATTTCTGTGTAGGGATTTATCATATGGTAATGCAGAATTCCTGCATAGAAATATCATATGTAATTCGGTACATCACAATAACATTAATTAGAGATTCGTAGAGCCCAGTTCTTTATCATGGTGAGCCATTGTAATCAACACTCTTCTAACCGAAGCCATCACAGCCAGGGAACCGTGCCACAAGATTTGAAAACCAATGACCTAATGTTAATTTTTTCTTTTATTTTACGACGCTTTATCAACATCTAAGGTTATTTAGCGTCTGAATGTGATGAAGGTGATAATGCCGGTGAAATGAGTCCGGGATCCAGCACCGAAAGTTACCCAGCATTTGCTCATATTGGGTTGAGGGAAAACCCCGGAAAAACCTCAACCAGGTAACTTGCCCCGACCAGGAATCGAACCCGGGCCACCTGGTTTCGCGGCCAGACGCGCTGACCGTTACTCCACAGGTGTGGACCCTAATGTTAATTTCCAAAAAAGCAGAAACAGGGAGGTTAAGAGTAAAATCCAAATAGGACTACTACAAATAGTTCTTGATCCACATAAATAAATTGAAATATAGGTACTGCTGATTTCAAAGACGCCAATAAATTGAGGGATGTTTAGCAAAAACGTCAGTTATCCAAAACCATATTTTTATGGGAATCTTGAAAAGAAACTTTATAGCATCAACAATTATTGGCATTTTGCGTTGGTAATTTGTATGAACACACTTTTTAGTTACTGTATTATCTGCAGTATGCTATTTACACATAACACAAAATATTTTGTTAATGGAAGCAACAAATCCTTTGGACAAATTACATTTTTACTTTAAAACTTCCAAGTTCACAATGGAGAAAGCTAAATGCAACAAAACGCACTAGCGCATGCAGCTGTTCTCTGGATCGATGGCGCTACCAACACTGTATAGATCAATGAAACCTGGACAACTGACATTCTTACAAGAAATACTGTGGACTACTGACGTTTTAACAGAAAAACAATTTTTAGAAGCCATTCGACACTGTACTATTGATGGTTTTAAGGAACTGAATACATGTGTTCATGTAGCCTATGTCCCAGAGAATCATCAGATGGGCGCTCTAACTAAAATTACCAGATTTTGGACAACCGACGTTTTTGCTAAACACTCCTCAATTGTTTCTGTCTTAGACAGCGGGACGCTGAGAGCAGTTGCAAGAGTTGGACAGCCCTGAGATATACAAACATGCCCTGTAAGTGACCTTCTGAATGCCATTAGAAATACTCATCAGCTCAGTTTATAGTAATCATTGTGGTTCGGTATATATATAATATTCCACTAAAATGCTGAACATGTATGATGAGTCTTCCATTCTCGGATTTTAAGTAATGAATAATGAAAATTGATGACGACGACGGCGACGACGAAACGTCCTGAAGATCGTGAGTGCGTTGTTTCCTCATCACAGCCTCTCTCCAGCCTTGTCACACGGCTAATATGCATCTCAAACCATTACTGCTCTGCTCTGATTAAGAGCTGATGCTACCATATTATATCCCTTTCCCATTATACGTATAAACGTTGTCTTTAAACTTATTAACTAAGTGGGAAATGGGACCTAAACGAATCAAGCCGCGACTATTACTGTAGAAAGAGGATTTTAAAGGAAGGAGAGATGCCGTGATCTTTGTAGATAAGGGGTTACTTAAATGCACCGTCAATGCTTAAAGGAAGGATCCCGGCGGTTGTAATACATCAAATGAATTGTCTAAACGAAAAGGCAGGTACAATGCTACGTATATTATACTCTTACAGTCCCTGCAACAACGAACAGCAATACTGCTTGTGGTATCTAGGTTTGAATATATCTTACGGAAGTCTCTTCACGTGTTCACGAGAGTCTGTACACCGAATTTTGACAAAAAAATTACATTTTATTTTCTATCGTTTTTATGTAGTTTAATATGTGTAAAATGATAATATGACTTTATTTCTTCTAATCGTCAGCTTTTAGCCCTATCTTCAGCAAAATTATTGTAATAATCATCAACGTAAAAAATGTTATCAATGAAAACTTTTTTCTTGCCAATCGCTCAGTGGAATTTTAAATTTATTTGGTAGGTTGTATACATAAAAGTATATTACATGCCCTATTTTTTCTACATTTGTATCTTTTATCACTTCTGAGAAAAGTGCACCCAAAATTGAGGAATTTAACATTGCAATATATGGAAACTTTGACACCATTTTCTGCATTTATTCTTGTGACATTGGTGCACTTTTCTCAGAAAATTGTACCCAGAAGGCTGAAATTAGAATACAGGGTGTCCCGTTTATCTTGTGCACCTATTATAACTTTTTTGTTTGTATAGTTATTGGAATGTTTGTTTTTGAGCATTATGTTAGAATGAGGGGCTGACATGAGTGTGGAGATTTTGTGCATGTAACTACATTATGGTACAAGATACACGTGACGTCATCAATTTTTCAAATAGCACTATATACTTTTATCATTTTACATTGATTACACATATTAAGGCGAGTTCAAAAATTCCAATACCTATCCAAACAAAAAAGTTATAATAGGTGCACAAGATAAATAGGACACCCTGTATAATATCAATGTGATGGCATTTTACACAGTAGGTACGTTAAAAAAGATTAAGTTTATTTCTATCTTCTGCAAAAATAAAAAATAATGTTTTAATTCTTAATGCAAAAATGTTGTCAATGATTTTTTTGCCAACATTTCTGTGGAATTTTAAATTTATTCTAACCGGTTGTATACATAAAGGTATGTTACATATGTCCTATTTTTTCTACATTTGTATCTTTTATAGCTTCTGAGAAAAGTGCACCAAAAATTAAGGAATTAACATTGTAAGATATGGAAGTACAGACTCTCCTTAATCTGAACGAGTGAAGACGACCCTTCAAAATTTTCTTGAGATTAACATGATTGTGAATTATAAATAGTTCCGAAATGTCATAGACAGTAATTCTAAAAACTCGATTTATAATCCAAAATAACTTGTTACAAAAATATAAAACTGTGATAAGGTCGACGTTAACATGTGTAATAGAAACGAGAGCTGATAGGCCTACCATTTATTCCAAGACGAAAGATTAAAATAGAACAAATGCGTTTTCTAAGGAAAATAATTAATAAGACCAGAAGAGAATGTGAGGGGAGTATGTAAAATACAACTAATAAGACTGGGTAATAAAGAAAACAAAATTTGACTGATATATATATATATATATATATATATATATATATATATATATATATATATATCGAAAAGACGGCAGAAAGAACAGTTAAATGTGCTGTAGATAGAATATCTAAGCCTAAAATAAATTCAGAAATAACAAAACACGCTGAAATATCTATTTTATTTACATACATTTTCTATAAAAACGATGAAGGGGAGAGATACAAAAACATACGAACTACTTTACAACAAACACAAACTGCCTGTAAAATATCATGTATGGACACAAAATGAAATTATTTCTCTATTTTAAATACTACGGAAGATCTGTAACTCCATAATCTGAAAACATTCCCGAAAGTAATTCTTTGAAAGTTCTCATTTAATCATATCGTTCGAAGAAAAATTAGAAAATTGCAGTGAAATTTTATACATCACTAGCCATTTGTTACTATACCCGACCATAATATTCCTTAGATTTATTTCCTATAGTTGTATTACTATATGACATAAATACGAAATAATACAGCCGAAACTTCATAACTGAAGCAGGCATGCGAAATAAAGGCACTGTAAATGATTTACGGTAAAATATGACACTTAGCACGAAGCGACGTCTGTATGATGTATCAGTGATAGAATGTTCCTAAACTATCGAAACAACTTAAAGTAATTCCGATTACAGCTGCCAAATTTAGGCCTATAGAAAAAATTAACTAAGGAACAAAATTTATTTCCAAACCAAACAAAGAATTCAGTTGAGCGAATAAAAATAATGTTCTGTTTTAAACTTCAAAAGGTAATAAAGGTTTCGTTAGAACCCTACTATTTGATAATCATTAATATTAAATAGTTTAACTGAGTAAGTTACCTGTTTTAATTATTTAGGATGTCAGGTATCGTATAATGAAAATAAAGACATCGACGTAAAATAAATAGATTTAGACAAGTTTGTGGAACATTGAAACGAACTTTAGTTAAGAAAGTAAAAAGAGACAAATTTCTGAACTTTTATAATCTGATGGCCATTCTATTTCCTATATTATATAACTCTAAAAGTTGAACATTCAGGAAAAAATAAATAAGAGAAATAAACACTCCTGAAATTTGGTTCCTGAGGGCTATAGCAGGATACACTCTATTGGATAAAAAAGTAATAACAGCATTCGAACAGAACTAGTAGTAAATATATAATAGATACAATAAAAAGCTATAGAACTAAATGGAAAGAACATGCATTACGTATGGAAGAGGAGAGACTGCCAAAGACTATACTACAATACACTTCACATGGTTGCAGACATGTGGGACGACCTAAAATTAGATTGAGTGACCAACATTAACTACAACTTGACGGCGGAACAGGCCAAAATGGTTCAACCCTTGAAGTCGATGATGATGATGATGATGATGATGATATAATTTATTATTATTATTATTATTATTATTATTATTATTATTATTTTTCCCCTCGCTGTTATTTATACTCGCCTTAACATCTTTGGTCATATCGCGAGTTAATCTTTGGTTGAAATCCGAAGGCCTGTATACTATTGTTGAAACTGGTTCTATTGTTGTGAACTAGATGGCGACTGTGTATATATATATATATATATATATATATATATATATATATATATATATATATATATATATATATATTTTACTGATTTGTTATGAATATGATTTCGGTGATGAATGAGGCCGGTGATTTTCAGGGATGTTGTGGCCCGAATTTCCTGGCATTTGCCTTACGGTTGAGGAAACACCCTGAAAAACCTCAACCAGAAAATTCAACCCGACCGGGAATCGACCCGGGTCCTCTGCGTAAGAGACCAGCATGCTGACCCCTAAACCACAGAGGAGTATTATTATTATTATTATTATTATTATTATTATTATTATTATTATTATTATTATTAAGAATTCTGTTTCCAATAACACACGAGGTAGTTCAAAATGCGAATTTTAAAGCAAAAATAAGTAACAGTATCGCTCGAAATATATATATTTTATCGTAAGTCCCTGAAGAGTTTTAGAAATTTTCTTTCCCGTCTCTCGTCACAAATATTGCCCAATGGATCGGTAATCTGCATATTTAAGAGGAAAATAAGTTGCTACATTAGCAAGGTCAGAGATATAGTAGCGACAACAAAAAAAAAAAAACACTTCTATGTAGAGTATTAAAAAGGCGAAATACAATTTGAAAACTTAGTTTTTGTCATTCTAGTATATCTACATTTTCTTACCTGCAAATATGAGTAAAAGTAGCCTAATTCTTCCAATGTCTATTCCAGAGATTCTGTAATGCACATACCTGAAACAAAAGAAAATATATTTACTTTGCAGCTGAACTTATACGGAACGCTAGTTACATTTGGCCAAATAGTTCATTAACAAATAACAATTGTGATTAAATTTAACTAATTAAACAGAATTTCCAAATTCTACACTGCAAACTTGAACTTGTCGAACCAGGGAAGTAACAGACAATATGCTTGCATTAAAAATATGAAGCTCTGAACGCTAATTGAGGTAAGTACAGCCAACAATCCACGAATGCCCGGGGTAACGTTTGTAGGTACTTAAACACATAACTTGGGTCACTACCCTTCCGAGTTAACCGGAGCACTGTTTCCGATCTGAGGTTCAGTTATTTTCCCTTCCGCTCAACCAGTAACAGGGTCTCTCCAGGAGGGAGTGAATTTGTCCTGAAGGAGCGCTGTGTGTGTCGGGAGGAAGGGGAATTCTCATCCAATATTCTTTCACCTCTGGGCAAGTCAACGAATTAGCAAGACTGAAGGGGAAGAAAAGTGAGACGAATGTAATTTTCCGCAATGTCTCAACGTATATCCACCAAGTTTTAAAACCAACTGCAAGAAATGCACATTCAAGCTTGTCTCAACGGGTAAACGTTCTCGGTTTAAATATTATTCATACACAGAGAATTTTTCTTTTCTACAAGCGAGAATATGGCTAAATTCTTCATTCTGTTTCATAAAGTGATATTGGTTAGACCCTTTTTAAACACTGAAAAAAATGCCAATCACTTTTCACTGCAAAAAACTCAACATATTGCTTATAAAATAGACAAAATTAATAGTCCTTATTGAGCTGTATGTTTTCAAGATTAACAAACAATTTTTGTTGTTTATTTCAGAACGCTTGCGATTTATAACTAAAGTACAGTAAATATATTACAAACTACGAATCCGTTACTTCAAAATACAGAAAAGAATTAGGAAATTATTTCCTTCTCTCCTAAAGAGCGAAGACTTCAAATTAAAATGTTGTAATACGAAGAGTATTTAAACTAATAATATATATCATAGGCTAATATTTATTATAACAAATTCATAATTTATAACACAGGGAAATACAAAAGAATAAGAAATTGGCCTATATATTCCTAAGAGTATTGTTAAAGCCCACAGGCGTGACATAGATCAAAGATGGTATTTCCGACTGTAATGAAGCTATCAACTCAACCATATATCATTTTCATACACTTTTATGTTCATTAGGAGTTTGTTGAATGATAAAGTTTCATCGGTCGAATAATACAAATACAAAATTTACAAGTACAAAGTATTAATATGTCCTAACTAAAAGGAAAATTCGTGCTAAGAATGTATTATTTTGCTCTCAAGAATTCTCTGTCTGCAATATAAAACTCCCGGATTTCGAGTTTAGCACATCACAAGGCAAACTCTGACGGTCTGCTTTTCTTCTACTGTCGTCTACCTCTAACTGCATAATTTCGTTTGCCAATCTGCTGTTGGGCATTCTTCTTATATGAGCATAACACCTCATTTTTGTTCAACTTCTATATTTACTTTCACCATGAGTTTTATACTTCCATTTATTTATAACTATTTATATAGGCTATTCAGTCACCAATGTATTATATTGTATGTGTATACATGCATAGGCTAATTCACGTGTGTATGTATGTATGTATGTATGTATGTATGTATTTTTAGCAGGTTATTTTACGACAATTTATCAACACTTTTTGTTATTCAGCGTCTGAATGGGATGGTGATAATGCCGGTGAAATGAGTCCGGGGTCCAGCACCGAAAGTTACCCAGCATTTGCTCATATTGGGTTGAGGGAAAACCCCGGAAAAACCTCAACTAGGTAACTTGTCCCGACCGAAAATCGAACCCGGGCCACCTAGTTTCGTAGCCAGACGCGCTACCTGTTACTTCACAGGTTTGGCCTGTATGTATGTATGTATGTATGTATGAATGCATATCATGTGACCTTACCATGACCGTGAGCATATCACCAGTGGGTATGGAAGGAGATGATACGGTTTTAGTCTCAAGTTGAACTTCTCTGTCGATAGGCTCATGTATGTAATACTAACCCGGGCATGTCAAAAACTTGCACATTGTGCAGTCGCGCACATTGTGCACTGGTCTCCGTGCAACGTGCAGTTCCTATTCCCCTACGTGGAGGGAGTGAATCGGCTTGGAGGGGAACGAGACAGGGCTGTATAGTACCTATAGTAGCAGATCAGCTTTGGTTTCAGTAACACAGATCAGTACGGGTGCTCATTGAGCTGTGATTGTGAATGCGTTATGGAAAATAAAGTGAGGAGTCCACAGATATAACGAAGAAGAGAAATCACGAATCATATACCATAACTGTGATGATGTTTTCCTCAGCCAATAGTAATTATTTTAAAATGAAAGGCTTTCATCATATCATGTGGACCTAATAGTGATATGAGAATTTAAATCATATTAGTAAAGTTCTCAAAATATGATATTCGCCTGCTCTTATTTCTTAATTAGTACTCTCACGGCAAGACAAATATGAAAATGATGTTGTTTTGGAGTCTGTACTAACACAGCCATCAATGGTTAGACTACTAACAACTTTTTATTTGATAAGCTGATAAGCAGGGAACGGATTTATATGGACTAAAAATATATGAAATATGTAAATATATATGTAGTTATTTTTACCAAAATATGGAATTAAATATGGATTTTTACCAAAATATGGAATTAAATATGGACTTAAAATTATAAAAAAATGACTATGTACGTTAAATATTGGTACATTTTAATCAAACTAAACAAAAAATATAATGGACGTATCTTATCTTCCAATGTAGTTTCAACAAAACACAATTTTTATTGTCTGTTACCATAACAATAGGTTACAAACATTTCTTTCAAGTGCTGAAAAGTGAATCTTCTTCTATTGTCTCTGAGGATAGATTTATACTGACTAAAAGAGCGTTCGACGTCACAAGAAGTAACTGGTACATAATTCAATTTCACAATGTCTGCTGGGGATAAGTCCAAGTTAATCTTCACTGTTGATTCACCACTCATCACAGCAACAACCTTTTGTAGTTCTTCATATCCAGGGTTTTTTGAAAGTACAGTGTCCACCTTAGCTCTTACTGCATCTGCAACTTTACCTCTACCACGATTCAGTTGTTCCACAGTACTATTTATAATTTCAAAACTTTCAGATAGTGAAAGGTGCCTATTTTGGAGACTTTTGAGCGTTTTTATGATGCATGAAAATGTATGCTGAATGTGAGCTAAGTCATTCTTCACACTTATGTCACAGGTAACTGTTTTCGCAGTATCAATTGAGACTGCATCTTCAGAGTCCAATGCAAGGAGAACATTGTTAATAGAGTCTATATGTTCGGCATAATATTCAACTGCTTCTAGCCATGTACCCCATCTAGTTAAAATTGGCTTTGGTGGCAATGGAATTTCAGGGTACATTTCTTTCAACACGTTAACTCTACTGGGAGCTTTGAGAAATACTTTTTTCACTGATGAAATCAACAAATCTACTTTAGGGAAATTGTCTCTGACCACTTCTGCCACACGATGAAATGCATGCGCCACACAAGTAAAATGAGTCAATTTAGGATATACAACAGATCTTAATGCTTGTCCAGCTTTGACCATATAAGGGGCAGCATAGCTAATAAAGAATAACACATTATCGTACATAATACCCTTTGGCCACAGGATACCCATAGCTTCGTTGAACAGTTTAACTATAGTTTTGTTATTGCACTTTTCTAGAACATCACAATGTAAAAGAATTCGTTCAGAATATTGTTCACTTAACAAACCGATAACTACATTACCAACAAGTCTACCTTCTTTGTCGGGAGTCTCATCAATGGAAACCCAAATTGAACTATCTTTAATTTCATCTCTTATCTTCTGTATTGTCTCATCGTAGATGGATGGAGCATACGTCTTCCTAAGTGTTGACTCATCCGGGATTGTATGTTGAGTATATTTTTCAAGGAATTCCCTGAAGACCTTATTCTTTAGTTTGTAGAGAGGAATATCAGCAGAGATGAGAGAACGGCACAGGTCGATGTTAAACTCAGATCTTACATTCGATGTTGTTGGTTGTGTTAAAAACAATTGTCTCTGCTTGGAATTTAGTTGTTTGTTGGCCTGATGTTTACTAGTTGTAATGTGTTGTTGCACCAGGAACTTTTGTGTAGATGATACTGCACACTGACACAAATTACAAAATAATATTTTATTGTCAGTTGATAAACCATCTTCTTTAAATTCTGAAATGTAACTTGTTAGTTTTGATTTTAAATTGACTGAATGACGTACTTTTGGCATATTTACCGTCTTTATAGTATGATTTACAAAACTGAACCTATGTGTACTCTGACTGGCATTTAACTGTTGAGCTGCACAACTGAAGTCTGTTAAAAATTTTAAATTAAATTAATACAGTTTTGTAACTTACTTTCCCATTGTTGATAGGACTGCTAATTTTCAAATAACTCTGATGTTAAAGGGATTACTGAACATGTGTTTAAATCTCTATTGTTGAAATGTATTTTTAAAAGTTAATGGAATTTTGTTTTGTTTTATTGTTAAACCTAATATAATATGGACTGTTTTATATGAAATATGGAAAATATATGGAAATTAACGAAAATATGTACTAAACTCTAAAATATGGAAAAATATGGAAAATAAAAGTAGGATTTTTCAACCCTACACATTGTGAAACATAAAGATAATGCAAAATATAAATTATATTAGCTTTATAAGTAAATATGTATTTACATATAAATCCTTTCCCTGCTGATAAGTAATGAGAATATAGTGAGTAATACATGTGAGGCTCTTGAGGTTGTAAGGGAAGGAAGAAAGCAACTATTTGTAAGGCGAAAAAATTTTCTGGAAAAATAATACATAATAGCGAATTTTCCACCTCACGTTACTATATTATCCTAATATACTTACGTTAATAAATCTTTAAACCTGACATAAAGAAAATGTCCTCGCTTCACAGCTTGTGAAGTACTCTTTTAACTCAATTCAGTAACGGTCCCAACTTGCTAATACTTGCTCTCAACGTTTTCCAAATACTCTATATATATATATATATATATATATATATATATATATAAATTTAAATTCAAGCTTAATTTATCCAATTTATTAATAATAATGTGAATTTATATTAATATTCAGCAAGGAAATGATTCCAGTGTAAAAGCCTCACAATGTCCTATTGCATGTAATTGGGAGTAAAATATTTTCTTTCTTAGCATTTGTGCACCATGGTCCCAATAATGCTTGAGGAACAATGAAAGAGTATTACTTTGAAATAATCCGTACCTACTACGTAAAATGAAATATTGTGTTAGTTTTCTGTTGTTTAGAAATTACTGCAATATTTGTATTTTCTTCAAATACTGTATACAAATCATGTAAATAAATTATTCTTTAAAAAACTACTGCATTGTGAATTGTAACTGAGTAAGTCTATTGTTTCTTGTGTTACAATTATTGTCAAATACAGACACTGACAATAATTGTGTTTTTTCCTTCTGCTAAGTAGTTTATAATGTCCAAATGTCAATTTAATTGAACACTAGAAGCGCAGAATAGATTCTTGTACAACCCTCCCGCTAAGAACTGGTAAGAGCAACACGTGAATGACGCAATCTGCACAGACCGGCGTTCCGCGCACATACACTGCACTTTCAGTGTCTGATTTTTGACACGCCTGTACTAACCATCCTTAAACAAACTCTTTTTTCTAATCCACTATCCTTTCCTCTCTCTTAGAGCTCATCATATGTCAGCTCTCGCCTCCTGATCTGTATCTCTTCACCTCTCTTACTAATTATCCATCCGCTAATCTATCCAGTTATCAATTGAAGGTTCAGAGCCATAGTGGGCCAAGCGCCATTTATTAAAAACGGAGAAATCAAGGTTAAAGTTAAGTAAATACCATAGTGTAATGAATATTTACATACCATTTAGTTTTAATATGCATAATTTATATTATCTGCTATATGTATCATTGAATTATGGCAATGATTTAATTTTAACCCTTGTTTTCTCCGTTTTTAATATATGCCGCTTGGCCCACTATGGCTCTGAACCCTTCAATTGTTTATCTCTCCATCCTCCCGACCTACATCCATCAATATGTCCAACCATATACTTATCCGCCCACTGTATCATCACACTTTTGTCCTTCAGTCCACCTACTTACCTACTTATTACGTACCAATTTATCTCTGCAACGATCAATCACTCCATCAATCCTATCAACTAGTCAATAAGTAAGTAAATCTATGAATGAGTAAGTAAATAATAAATAAAACTAAGGGTTTATCTATCCTTGTATTCATTTCTCTGATTACCTCTTAATATCTCTATTTAAAACTTCCTTACTTGCAGCAACGTTTATTGAGAGTCCATATTTGGGCACTTTTTATATGATAATGCAAGGTAAAACGTAATATTCTAGTACATTTGGGTCAGAACGAGACTGCACCTTCGTCCGTCAATGGCGCGAACAGCTCATGAAGGGCCAAGCTGCTGACTCCACATCAACATGCCTCAGATAAGATTAACGATCATCCAATCAGAACAGAGGCATTAAGTGGTCAGATCGACGATTCCTCCAGCTATTCTGGCTGGTTTTCTAATCCGGATTTCAATAGAGTCAACTTCGGTTATAGTGAAATTCTGCGGACCAGCATATTTCGTTCACTATATCCGAGGTTCACTAAAACCGAAGTGTGTGTTTTTATACTACTGACGTTGCTATACATACAGTATTAATGTCCACTTGGGACAGACCACGTTCAATATCAGTAATCATGATCGGTTTACCTTCCAACTTAAACACTTTACGCTTCGCATTCTGAATGTTTACAGTTCGAAACTTGAATCTAATCTGACCGATTTCGCACCTCTTCCCAATGGAGGTGTGCCTACTGTGTACTCGGCCTTGGAATTTCCTCAGGTTCACTTTTACAAAGATGCAGGAAGGAGGGTTGAGGATCATTATACTGTAATCCTTCTTGTATTTACCCTTTGGTCATCACTCTACTCCCTTTTACAAAAGAAAATACTTTCTCTTCTTATTCTTCTAATAACCTCTTTTAAAGGAATCAGAACTAATCCTTCCTTTCTCCCTCACTACGTACACTATTCTCTTCAACACGTTTCAAGCTGTCCAGGAAGCTGAACAAATCCTTTGTCTTTCAATGCACATAACTAGTGGAAGGTTTGAGATTTTGTTCTGAACATATTCTTGGAAGTTTATAGGAGAAAGTGTTTCCTAAATTACCATTTTTGCCATTTTATAATTACATTTTCTTGGGGAAGTTCTAGTTTTAGTTTCACTATAACCGAAGTGAGGGCTCATTTTAAACGGAAATATTAATGTACTTTATAACGTATGCTGGTCGGGACCAACAATTTAGGTTCACTATAACCGAGTTCACTATATCCAGAGTTGACTGTATTTATTGTAACTCTCCAAACCCATCACGAGGCTAGGTGGGCACCGGCCCCTTCCACTGGCCGAAATTTTATGAGAAAACTTTTTTTCCGTGAGGATTCGAACCAGTGTGCATTCTTTTAATGCGAGTCCCATGATGCCTTAGACTACGACGCTACGGCGCAAGAAAATCGGATCTTTATCTAAGCCAAAAAGGACACAAAAATAGCAGCAATTCACACCATAGGCCTAGTAAGTATTTAGCTGTTGTTATGATGTGAGTGCTGCATGTCACAGTCCGAAGAAGAGAAACATGAAGAGTGCTGAGAGAAGAAATAAGAATTGTTTTTGTACTGGTGTTGCTTAACGCAGCTTCATCGAGCTATATAATATTTCTTCCAGGAGAATCTACTTTACATGTGAAAGGATAAAGGACTAGGGCCGTGGCTTGGGTGCGAGGAGTCATGCACCCTCTCCGTCTAATTACTAAATCACGAGGACTACCGTTACTTAACTTGAGAGTTCTTCTGCGGCGGTCATTCATTAAAACTTTATAAAACGCCTTCAACTTCCTCCTAGGACTCGCACTCCTCCACCTTACACTGATTACACAATATGTAGCGCTGCGATAACGCACGTTTGAAGCTCATATGCCATAAATACTCTCACATTAAGGTTTTTAAAAATTAGGATACCATAGAGTTCCAATAAATAAAGTTGAAAACTGTCACTGTGTATGTACAAGGACACGGATGCGATAAATAATAAACAAACAATGCCAAAATTTACATTTAAATAATGGGATATGTAATTATTACTGTTTAGTCATATAAAGAATTTTCAAAAGTAAAGTATTATTTCAATTAAAATTAAATGAGGGGATTTTAGACAAAAAGCTGAAACACTTCAAACCTTATATTTAGGAAGGAATATTTTTATGGAAACAAAAATATATTTTGCTACTATTGTTATACGGGTTATGATGTCATCGGGAGCATTTGTAAATGACACTCTACAGTTTTTTAATACGATCTGAAAGAGCATATTTTTTTACGTAATATTTAATTTGTTTTGTATAGAAACATTGTAGTTATGGTTACCATGGTAAAAAATTGTTTATATATTTTGTTAGTCCCTATATTATGGAAACAGTTTTATTGATGAAATCAATATAAAACAAAATGTTCTTAACAGAAAATGATAATTTTATACCTCAGACATATCCATGTTCCCTGAATTTCGCTTTTATTCTACTCACAGCTGACAGAGAAATAGGTGGCCGATTTGGATGAGTGTCGTTAAAAAGTATGCGTAACTTTTGTCACCAAATAAAATTTGCATCAGAATCTCAATTCTCTCAAAAACATCTTGTTTCAAGTTAATTTCATCAATAAAACCCCTACTATAATACAGGGACTAACAAAATACAGAGTGATTCATGAGGATTTACCGTCCTTTACGGTCCTTATTTCCGAAGACATTCTGAGCAAAACATGTCATATAAACATGGGTTCTATTCTCAATATTTACAGAGTTACGTTTCGTTATTGGAACGCATTGCTGTGAACGCATGATCTTGGTCAGCGTGCAGTCAGCAGCCAGCGCGAGCGCTACGGAAATCAAAGATAGCCGTATGCAGTTACGTAGAGCGACGAGTGCCATTCACAAGCGTGCGGCCATGTGTTCTCAAGCGGACGGCGACATGTTTTTAAAATGTGTTATAAACTCTCCAAGACTGTAAATTAGGATGCAAAATTGAATTGCAAATAATTAAGTTGGTGGAAATGGATGTGATTTATAATAAATGTTGCGATAAATGCGTAAGAATAATGTAATTTTCTAGTTAAAATAGAAAAAGATGTCTGTACGAAGCAACTAAGGAGTTCACAGCACATTTTAATCTTCATAATACTTGCCAATTAAAGAAATGATATTTTATGAATGATTCATTCTTTATTGTATTACTATTTTACCTTCAAACTTAAGAAAAAACGCATTTTACAAACAACTTTAAATTAATGTAACTCTGAAAATATTGAGAATAGGAACTATGTTTATATGAGTTTTTTTGCTGAAAATATCTTCAGAAATAAGCTCCGTAAAGGACGGTAAATCCTCGTGAATGATCCTGTATATCAGCAATAAAATTTTATTGCTACCTTAGTAACCATAACCGTAGTGTTTCTGCACAGAACAAACGAAATATTACATAAAAATATGCTCTTTCTGATGATATTGAAACAACTATAGTGTGCTATTAAAAATGTTCTCAATGAATTCATAACCTGCACAACAATAGTCGCAAAATATTTTGTTTCCATAAAAATATTCCTTTCTAAATACAAGATTTGATGTGTCTGAGCTTTTGTCGAAAATCCCCTCATTCAATTTTAATTGCAATTATGGGTTACTTTTGAAACACCGTGTATATCCCACCTCCCTCACCCTTCCTCACTCTTTATTTGTATCGTGTTGCATACTACATATCAAATTTATCATATAATCTTGAAAATATTTCGGTATGCAGGTTGCCGTGACTTTAAAACGTTTCAGAAAGGTTTGATAATGAACTGTCGATTAAGAGATGGCAATATTAGATTAATACTTATTAAGAATCTCTACTTATTTCGAAAAACATATTATGTGTCTTTCTCGTGTTAAATTTTACACTACCTCGTCAACATGTTTCAGCCTGTTATCGGCCATCTTGAGAACTGGTTGTTGCTGTCTTGGCGCCTTATGTTTTTGTTTCCTGTGGTGTTGTGTTTGTGTAGCGTCATATGGAGTCAAAGAGTGTGTGTGTGTGTTCTGAAATTGAGGTGTGTTTTGAGAATTTCATTTGAATGTGCTTTTGTGTGTCTATACATTTCGCATTGTTCTAGTGCATCCAAATGAAATTCTCAACTCAATTTCAGAACACACACACTCTTCGACTCCACATTACACTACACAAACACACCGCCACAGGAAACACTAACAAATGGCGCCAAGACCAGCAACAAGCAGTTCTGAATATGGCCGATAACAGGCTGAAACATGTTAACGAGATAATGCAAAATTTAACACGAAAAAGACACATAATACATTTTCCGAAGTGATATAGTGTTAAAAGTTGTGTAATCAAAATACTGTATATACTTATTTATTTTTGTGAACAGATTGTTACTGATTTATAAAAATATATTATTCTTTGTGCTAACATCCAAGTATTATTTAGATATCTGGATAATAAAAAATAAAGATGCTACAAAAATAAAGAAATAGACATTACATGCATGAGAGCTTGTCTCTTTGTCCCCCATTTTAAGGATATGAAATGAATGGTAGAGTAAACCGGTGTACGAAGTGGGTAAAAAAACCGGGAGATTTTAATTTTGTTGTTGGTAGTACATGGATTATTTTAGTAAGTATAGATTCATTGGCATTGTCTAGCCTGATTGTTGCAATTTATTAAACATGGAACATTGGACTGGTGAGCAACGAGGATTTGCTTTAAAATCTTATTTTCTACATAGTCTCTGCGCAGAATCTGCTCGTAGGGAGTTTAGTCCTCACTTTCAACTCCGTCATCATGATCCTGTGCCTTCTGCATACACGATTAAAACCTGATTTCGCAATTTAGAAGGAACAGACTCAGCACTGAAGAAGGAATCTCCAGGTAAAGAAAAAACTTTTTTTTAAATTCATTTTAATATATCAATATGCCTGGTAAATTATTAATAAGTATTTAATGAATTTCAATCTTAAGGCATATAAACTTGCAAATGTTTATTTGCTATTTAATAACAATATATGAACGTTTTCGCCGTTTAGGGCATCTTCAGATATAACAAAACATATTATCTGGACCTATGATAACATATTATGCAAATTACAAGGAAAATAGAGAACAATATATGTGGTACATGAAATAATAGAGAAAAATCAAAATATGCAACACACTTAATTAATAATGGACATGAATTAGGTCATCACCAGAACACATTAAGTATGCTAAAAACATACAATGACAATAAATTCATAAATGCAGCAGAAGAATTCTTCATTGCCTACTACCATAATAAAGATCAAAATATAATCAACGAAAATTTATTAAACTTTAAAAATCCACTGTATGCAATTTAAAACAGACCTATTCACATTGATCTTAATACGCCATTCAAATAGTTCCTTTCATATTCTTGCGCCGTTACATGCCTCAATACACACGATTATCTAGGCTTCAGTTCTCTTAAAACCTCCAACACATCAACACCAGTACACACAAATGTAAGTATTCGAATGCCGTCAAAATTCATTAAAACAATTATATCCCATATCAAAATTGAAAGTAAATTAATAGTTAATATTCTTTCAGTTATAGAACTTCTTCATTTATACTTCAATAAACCTGAGAACACGTAATAGGATGTCATCACATCAGAGTAGCCATTTCAACGTTAATGACCTCTAAGTAAGTAATCTTATAATAATTATTACAGCTGCCGTAAAATCTTTTACATATATTTGGTATTATAGCTCATCTAATTATTACGAATTATAATATTGATCTTTCTATTAATTTCAATGAATGATTAAAAATCATACCCAACTCATGACTTATCTATTACGAAATTTATCGTACATTCCACTACATTCACAATCAACGAGCATTTATTCAATATCTCAACTAATTACACCCAACAGTAATTCTTTAACATAAACAACATTTTTAACGAGTAATCTTATAATAATAATAATTATCTGCGTCTCTATATAATAACTTGTCTATATTTTGAATTTATTATTATCTCTTAATCTCTATTTTCAGGTGAAACAATTACAAAACACACAACATCAACTACGAAAACTATCTTGAACTTACGACAATTCCCAGCCATGATTACTCTAAATATTTTATTATCTTCATTATAAAATTTTAACATTGACTAATTTAATCACTGTATATCAATTGTAAAGTAGTCATCAGCGTCAAACAACATTCATTCAAATGCCAACGGCCTCTCTAAGCGAAATAATTACAAAACACAAGAACATTAACTACGCATACTATCTTGTAACTTACGACAACTTTCAGCCATGATTACTTTAAATATTTTATTATCATCATTTTAAAATTTAAAATTAACATCATTGACAAATTTTAAACATTGTATATTAATTGTAACATGAGCTATATGTATAAAATAAAATATTCGTCCAGTCTAAGTTCAAATTCAAAGATTATCTCAATATTCATCCTGTTTCATGTTATATCTACATAAAGCTCATGAATTTCATGTACCACATATATTGTTCTCTATTTTCCTTGTAATTTGCATAATATGTTATCATAGGTCCAGATAATATGTTTTGTTATATCTGAAGATGCCCTAAACGGCGAAAACGTTCATATATTGTTATTAAATAGCAAATAAACATTTGCAAGTTTATATGCCTTAAGATTGAAATTCATTAAATACTTATTAATAAAGAAAAAACTGTTTGCACTCCTGAAAATATTGAGACTGTTGGAGTTGCTTTAGTAAGTATTGCGACGCATTCAGTCCGGAGACAAGCTCTGGCAGACCAACTTGGTTTCAGCAGAACGGTGCAGCAGCACGTACCGCACCGATCTCTATGACGGAAATGCGAAATTTATTTCAGAATCATATCATATCTAGAAATGGAGACATTCCCTGGCCTGCACGATCCTCCGATTTAAGTCCATGTGATTTTGTACTTTGGGAGTATCTAAAAGTAAAGTATACGGAAACAAACCGCGAAACATTGAACAACTGAAGACAGGAAGTCGTGAAGAAATTTCAAACATCACAATCGAAATGTTGCAAAGTGAAATTAATGAGAAACTTAAAGGCGCGATTACAAGAATGTATGCGCGTGGGTAGAGGGCATTTGAAGGATGTCATTTTCAAGAAGTAGTGTTCACATGGAAATGGTGTATTACATTCTATATTTTCATAAAATAAAAGTTAATTTAATACAATACCTAAAGTTTCATTTCACTATTCAAAAATCTCCTGTTTCTTTGGCCCACCCTTACTCAAACTCTCAACTCTTCGCTAGGATCTGTCCTGGATCGAACTCTCGATCTGCTGTGATGAGGGTTCCAGTTGGGTCGTTTCACGTAGGTCAGTAATGGAGATAAAACAAATTTTAGACGGACATTATTTCAGATACTGAAAAAAGCTGAATATACAGTATATATGTCTTTTATGGTTACAGGGCTTATGAACGTGCACCGAAGGTCATATCAGAATGAATAATAAAAAGTCCTTGCAATGTCATCCAGCATACTTAATTTCCATAACACGGGATCCTAACTTTCGTATGTATATCTAAAAAGAAAACGAATAAGCTAATTATAAAACTGAAAGACGTAGATATTAAAAAGAAGGGAAGAAGTCTGAACACATTCCCAGCACGAAGGTGGGATGAGAACGGGAAGGAAAGGAAAGGGCAATGGAAACAGAAGAGCATATGACGATGGGAAAGAAACGGGGAAATAGAGAACTGACTCATTAATGAGAGCCACGTATAGGCACAAGTTTTTATTTTTCTCTACAGTCTTTTTTCTCCCTTTTTACAAGAAAGGAACAGTTTCATTCCATGAAACAGAGGAATGTTGATCAAGCTTCCGGAATTTTTTAACCAGGAATCCGTCTCTATTTTTGTTATTCCACTCTATTTTTTGTTCTCTTTGAGGGAAAAATTAAAATGAAGTAAGAAATATAAGAAGAAACCGTTGAGGTAAATTTCTTGGCTTCTGTGTATACTTTGCAAAAACAAAATGGATCCTTACAGATTTTATACCGTTTCCTTTCCGAGTATTATTCTACCGTATTGAGAAATAAAACAGTCCACGCGGAAAAAGAAGAGAAAAACATCTGCAATGATGGGGGGAGTGAAAACGTTGGCTAATTAAAAAGGAGTTAACAGAGTGAAAAATATGCCCAAGCAGCGAATATTACTTCTGTTTTGTCATTCCTTCGTGCCTTCACTAAATTTGTTGCGTCCATTTACACGGAGAAAGAATAGAATTGATATAATTGCGACTGCGAATAAAGATGAAACTCACATTCTCTGCTCTGGATCATTTGTAGTTAATGATGATAATTTTACAGAAAATTTTAAATCGGAAAATTTTTTTCCTATTAAACAATATTCTTTTAGTTCACTGATTTTCCTATATTTTATAAGTTATTGTACTGATATCAACAATATGTAATTAATAGCTAATTAGTCTGAATACTCTATGATCAAATCAACTCTTCTGATTAACAACAATGTTGGTACTAGTAAGTACGAAACGCTTTTTAAAGATGCATTCCGTTGGTTTCCGCCCTAGAAAATCAAAAGTATTAAATCAAAATTAGATCACAGAATTCACAGATTCACCACACTGTAGTAATTGTAACATTACAATAAGTTTCCATCGATATTTTTCTGACAATAAAATGTGTTTCACGTTTTAAAAAATACGTGTTTTATGCTTTAAAAAGGCGTGTTTTACGTTTTATACATGTTTCATGTTTTAAATGAATATAAAGATTCTTCACTTTTGTAACAATAGTAGATAAAGACTGTTTATGCCATCCTAGCATTATAAACAGGTTGTTACTACATCCAATATCGTGCGTAATCGGCTTATTATGGCACGCGTGCCAATAATATCAATGACGTATTCGCTATGGCTAATACCGGAACGCTTGGGTGGGGATGCATGCAACTCGTCTAGCTACCTTGCTTACCGCTTCTACGCGCCACGTAACAAGAAATGAAATGCCGAACAGAAGATAACGTATCATTTATTTCCAATTTTTAACAATTTTGTATCACTTTTGTAATGTCACATAAAACAGTTCTGTGGTTCAGAGAAACTATATTAACAAAATAAAGGAACATTTGTAACATAAAATTTATACCTAAGATATAACTAGAGTTTGTAATACCTGCAAGGTCATCCATTTCTCTTTATTCAATGCCAATGCTAGGCGCAACTAATCGATACGAACGTATGGAGATTTTGTCAGCTATGGATGATTTATAATTTATTCCTACAATTTATAATGCTAAGATGCCATAAAGTGTTGTATCCAACTCGTGGATAATCTTATTATGACACTCGTGAAAATTGTCATTCACTCATGCCATAATCATCAAGATTATCCACTTGTTGCATAAATAACGATTATAGCGCTGGAGTACAAAAGAAGAATATTACTGGAAGATTAATTTGTATTTCAATAGCATGCAATAAGTTACTGAAATTTACTTCATCTGCTTCCGTATCAGTTGATTCAACATTTTCAGTCTTTGACTTTCCAGTCGTTCTAACACAGTGATTCGGTATACTATTGGACAAATTATTATGAATGGAGCTCTAATTTATATGATGTCATAGTTTCCCTAGACTTTTATGTTAATGTTTAAGTTAATCTGAGCATAAAAGTGATAGTCCAGCGGAAACGCTTCGATTCCTTTGAGAAAAAAGGAAATTACTCCAAGTAAATAAAAATTGGTTTCTTTCTTGTTTTGTCTCAAGCGATGATGGTGTACATGTGAAATACATGAGCAAGGAGTTCCGGTATTTGTGGAGGTCAAATGTTAGTTCACAAACTTCAGTAAAGAGAAAGGTGCCGAAATATCAAAACTAGGTGTAAATTATTCTGGCGTTTTATATATTCTATTCCCTAACCGTTTCAAATGTAAATCTTTTTATCTTTTAGGTGTGTTTTCCAAATTATTTATATAATACACTTCGTCAAACCTGGCAACCTTTTCATAAAGTAAGCTTAATTAATTAAAAATAAAAATTTAAAGTTTAAAGTTTACGATAATAGTTTAGAAGACAAGGCCTCATGGCCTTAACTCTACCTGAATAAATAAATAAACAAATAAATAAATAAGTAAATTAATTAATTAAATTTTATAGTCATATTTAAAGAAACTCATTAAGACATTTCATAGAAATATAATGTATTTGGATTTAGAAATAAAACCTTGAGTTATTTCTTCAATGGACTTCTGAATACTCCCATTTCTTTTAACGTGAAACATCTACATTCTATCTCATACAAATTGGGAAAATGTAAATATACTTTTGTGTAACATGAATTTCATAAAGTTCATTATAAGGCCAGCATCATCGCATTCGTTATTGTATCAGCCGATAGATGGCAGTTTCCAAATGTAACGTATATTAAAAGGCAAGATGACGTGAGTATTCAAAATTTTGAAAAAAAAAAAAAATACAAAATGAAGAATCCATTATATACTTATATGTAAAGATTGAAATTTATAACTTTTACAGGAGCCAGCATTGCTTTGTTACGAAAGCGAAAAAGTCGCAGGCAGAGTACATGCGTACTTAAGCAAGGGAAAAGGGCAGAGATAATAATGAATGTGCGAATGGCGAACCGGTAAAAACAAAATGTGCGAAAAAGAATGGAAAATGACGTATAAAGGAGTGTTGACAACGCAAAGAGGAACGACAAATAATTTTAAAAGATGTAGTTTTAAGCAACAATGCATCTACATCAACTGCTAATGTGTAAAATATTAATGTTAAAGAAATAATGTTATTCAGATTCTTTTAGTTCTTTTAATAAATCATTGATTAAAAATAATTTAGTTACATTTATAATGTGTGCGGCAAGCTGAGATACCAACAAGACGTAGAACCTAGGAATTTCATTACATACCAAGAATAAAAATATTCCACTTAGTTCAAGAAATTTCGCAATTCTCCTGGTCACGTTTTTAAATTTCCTAAATTTCCTGGGCATTAGATTTGAAGGGCAGAACTCATAAAGAAATTCATCTTTATAGGGTTCAATAAGAGCCTGCAAAAATTTTATTTCTATTTCATTCATTTGATTTACGCCATTTTTAAATTCGAAAAACTACCTTAATATTCATGTTTACGAATTAATACCATACCGCAATAATCAATTTTCTTACTAACGTAAGTGTTTTAAAATAAAGTTTAAAAATGATTCAAGATGAAATTTTAAACACAATCTACAATAAAATTTACAAAATTATTTAAAAGATCGTGTTTTTATTATATAATTGAATATTTAGACATACATTGTAGTAAAAAATACATTAAGTGTTAGATAGTTAAAAAAAAAACTCAACATTAAATGAAGGCATCTAAAATTTTTTTCTTCTTTTTTTTTTGACTGAATCACCCCAATTTACCCGCAAGGTTATACTTCTCCTTTTTACTGCTAAAGAATACCGAAGCATTCGGTCCGATGAAAATTTCTGATAATGATAATTAGGCCTATGTCGCATTAGAACAACAAAAACAACAGAAGTTTACTCGCATGTTTGACTACAATAGAAAAAAAAACTTTCACACAAATAACGCAATGACAGAGAAAACTGCATTCTATTAATTATACAACCAAGTAAAAAAAAATGGACGTAAGAAAAGGGATTGTGAAGGAGCTGGGAAAATAACAAAGAAAAGAAGAAGAATTGTTAAACTTCGCTTTAACGTGTAGCATGCGATGTTCTTCCCCATTCTTCATTGTTTTCGTAATTTTTCATTTTCCCAATCTTTTTTCTCAAAACTTTCCAGTAATTATTAAATCAAAATTAGTCTTCAACAAGGTATATGAGGTAGAGGCAAAAAAGAAAGAAAAATATTCTCGATATCAATTCATTTTATAACATGGTTAATTCAAGTCAGTGATCCGTACAAATAGTAATTAGTCTGCCGTATCAGGCGCGAGCCAAACTTCTCAGCAGCGCTTTAAAAGAAAATCATTTAGTGGCTGTATAATGTGTTGCTCGCTGAAATTAGTTCCTAGCCTGCCGTCCAACTTCTTACGGTACAGTACGGAGATCATAAAAACAGCCAGGCTGACTGGCTCTGATGGAGCAGACGCAGATACCAATAGGCTTAGTCTTCTCTAAGTCGTGGCAGATCCTTAGCAAATTGTCTGGAGTTCGACCTCCTCTGTGAACAATTTTCTTCCATGACACATTTCTTCTACGATATAACCAGATAGATCTTTATTAATCTCAACATTTTAAACAAACAAATGAGCGAAAGGAATTCTTTCCTCCAACCACACATATATACGAAGATTTTTCTCAGAGTAATATTTCTGTTTACCTGACCATAACATTTTTAATGCTATCTCATGTACAATAAATAATCTTATAGTACTATATGGTAGTGATGGTGGTAATGATATTCTTGTTAGTATGAAGTGAATTTCTAGTTCCTATCTACAGTATTTTGTTTACTATGTCCTCGATATATGTTATTCGGGTATCTCTATGTTTTATTTACATAGGATCCCCCTATTAAAATTCTATAGAACCTAAAACGCCTAAATGAACTAAAACCTACAATAAATACATACAACCCATGTTTGTGGCCCGAAAAGCGTCTTTTTAGTACTTTCCGTATATTCTGAATAAATATACCGGCACAAAAATACAAAAATGCGGAAAGAAACTATAAAAATACTATTAAAAAGTATATATAAAATTATCTGTAGTAATCTCAGACCTCGAGTGACATTTATTAGGATTATTTCCTGAATAAAATAAAAATGTAAATACAGTAATATATTCCTAAAATTCGATGACGAAATGTTAATAATTGTATATTTACGAATACTTCATTTATTTAAACATTGTGAAGTTGAAATAGATGAATATCGATTATTGCAATAAAGAAATTCCATGTTATTATTCAGTAATGCCAATTGTTTTATTTCATTCACAAAATAGCAATTTTATAGGCTACAATATTATAGGTTAAGTTACCTGTGGGAGCAGGACCATTGTCAGCTGTGCCTTATTTCGACCGTTACTGTGTTACAGGAAAGCATTTTTATAGCTCGACAGACGCATTCTCGCTGTAGTGTGTAACGGACATAAAGCTTCATCTAAACAGTTCAATATTCCAATCGCGTATGCGTGCAATCTGGGAAGAATATTGAAAGAATCAAGTTTAAAAGGTACGTTCAATTAAGATCATGAAGATTTTGTGTCTACATGGTGCACCGTTTTGAACGTCATCTTCACTGCGTAAATATATTAAGTTAGTTAGTTAGTTAGTTAGTTAGTTAGTTAGTTAGTTAGTTAGTTAGTTAGTTAGTTAGTTAGTTAGTTAGTTAGTTAGTTAGTTAGTTAGTTAGTGGGGTTTAAAAAGGGCGCGTCAGCGACTATGGCTTATATTAATTAATATTAAATATCAATCTTACATTCATTGCTTTAAAGTTGAAAGAAACTTTCAACCGTGTAGTTGCATCTTAATGTATTCATGATCATCAATTTACGGGGAAACAGTTGGCGACAACGACTAAATAAAAAAGAACGACCATGCGATAAATTGATAGCGATAAATCTAGCTGCAAAAATTATCGCAAAGTGTGACTGTGATTGGTTGGAATTCAAAATTTCATTACACTTCATTGGTCGAAAATGGAATGACGTCATATAAACGAAATAGTCTTACAAACACTGGCTTGGCAAGTTCGTCCCAAATTGGAAAGAAGATTTTACCCAAATTTCCTGGAATCGAAGTTCGTGTGGAAAAGTCCATCCTAGGATAAAAGGGGTTATAGATTGTTCAGGTATTCATATAGAGTGTTAGTTGCGAAACCGGAGGGAAAAGACCTTTGGGGAGGCCGAGATGTAGATGGGAGGATAATACTAAACTGCATCTGATGGAAGTGGAATATGATGATACAATGGTAGGGACTGCACTAATCTTGCTCAGAATAAGGGTCGATGGCGGGCTTATGTGAGGGCGGCAATCAACCTCTGGGTTCTTTAAAAGCCAAGTAAGTAAGGTTTTTCAGGTTAGACGAGAGCTTACAAATTAGATTTCGCGTCAACGCATTTTCGTTATGCGAAATGAAACTGGCTAGTTAGCAATCAGTCTCTTTCACTGATATAATTTGAGTCTTCAGTTCAGTAGCACTACGAAAGATTGTCAATTATATTATTAACATATCTTGATTTAATCATTAAATTTATTCAAATACAAACATGTTACAGAAATCAAGAACTACCTGATGAACAATCATATAGAAAATTTCAACAAAAAAATTGCATTACATGTAAGACATACACTATTACAACATTAAAATTTTAATTATAACATCAGTAATATTTGCATAATATCACGTTAAATCTGTGAAACACAGACATAAATACAAATATTTTATATTTGATCAATTTTAACAATTTGTATATATAATAGTGATTCAACAAACACAAAATATGTAACATGAGTTCTATGTAATTTACATTTATATTTTATATTGTTACACTTTTGGCAAGTCGACGAAACTACACACAAATCAGTCAAATTGAACATTTCTCACACCAATATTCAGATTCTTATTACATATAACTCATGATCAATTATTATTTAAATCATTGTTATTCTTATTACTCTAAATACCTCATTTGACTTACGTTTTAGATATTGCTAAAACATTTTAATATCTGATGATGCCATATAGGCGAAAACGTTCATATATTTTCTTCTGTAAGATGTATTAGCAAATAATAATTTGCAAAAAATGATAAATCATATGATTGAAAAAACTTTAAAAATAAATTTATAACTTCTAAGGGCGCTTCGACATCTTAGAAGGGTCTTTGGAATGGATTTTATGATATTTGCTCATCTTGGCGATATGAACTTAGGGCGGAAAGTAGAGAACCCCATTGAGTGAGCGGGTGAAGGATCACATGCTGCCAGTGGGCTGGTACACCTCATCCTCATTCATCCCATAATTTCGGGGTGCACAATAGACCTCAGTATGGTCGATGTGAAAAGGGTCGTCCCTAACTCGGCCTAGTCACCGTTACCTAACCTAATCTAACCTGTGAAAAGTAAGAAGAAAAAGGTCAAGAAGAAAGAAAAGGATGTGAAGAAAGAGAGAAATAAGGGGTTGAAAAAGAAGAAAGAGAATAAGTGCAGCAAGAAAAGGGGAGAATAAGAAGACGAGGAAGAAAAGGTACAGAAAAGTAAGAGACAATGGGAAATTAGAAAGACATAAACGGATAAGAGAAAGGAGGAAAATAAGAAATAAGAAAAAGGAATAGAATGAGAAGAAAAAGGAGCATGAAGGAAGAGGAGAGGAAGGAGAAGAATAGGAATAAAAGAGAATGGAGGAGAAAAGGAGACAAAGAAGGCAAGAAGGTAATATCAGGATGAAAAGTAGGAGGAGAAGTAAAGGTTAAAGACAAAAGAAAAAGAAAGTTAAGGAGTAAAGAAAGGAGAAGAAAGAGATGGAAAAATAAATTTGAGGAAAATAGAATAAGGAAGAGACGGAGAGAAAGAAGAAAACAAAGAAAAAATGGGAATGGCGAGTAAAAGGAGGAGCGAAAAGAGGAGGGGGCTAAAAGAGGTATTTAGGCCTAACAGAAGAAAGAAGGGGTTGAGGATGAGGACATAGAAGAGAGGATCTGGTTGGGCTCATTTCTTTTATGTTCTCCCTGATATTAGAGTTTTAGCACCTGAAAATATCACAAACTACATTAATCCAAACCTTTCAAATCAATGCTACCAATATACGAGTCTTTCGGCACGGAGCAATTTAGAACCAGAGAGAGATTCGGCAACTTTCTTATATCAGTCCATAACACCAGATTCAAACCGGCGACTGTTTGAATGCCGACTGTGACGCATGCATTTTCTTCATTATCCTGATGGCTGGGTGTAAAGCAAGCCCTATTAGTGTAGGAACGATCCGTTCTTGCGGTTAGTCTGGTTAGAGCAGAGCAGCACGCACGTTTACGCCAGCAAGTTGCCGTGTCGTCCGGCTTAACGAGACACCAATATAGATGGGGAAGCGACCCATACTGTGTCATCAATCACCGCCATGTCAAATTTCGCCGCGGCTAACCCCTTGACTAAAACACGCATACAGAGGAAGGTTATGGGAGCAACACCCATTAAACATAAGAGAGTATGTATGGAATATCATTGACATTTGAAGCTGCAGTGAAGTGAAAAGTTTTTAGATGTCTCAAAACATTTTAGCTCTGTTAAACTACTTGAAAATTACTGTTCCTATCCACTCAAGGAGTTCCAATACCATAACATACTCTTGTCCACATCATCTCAAGAGGCGTTAATGGAGGAGCAGGCATATATAAGCCACTGATCAATGTTTTCATACTAATAGAGTCGAGATGAACGCATCAATTCATTTTATAAAGTTATATATTCAATGTAAACGGACCTCTATAATTGAAAATTCAATTACTTTACTTATACAATATATTTTGTAGATTAATTGAGAAAAAGAGGATGTCGTTATGATTGGTTATTAAAGGAAAAATATTCGCTCCGGTGCCGGGGATCGAATCCGGGTCCCCAGTCCTACACACTGGACGCTCTAACCACTGAGGTACGCACGCCGAGACTCAATCCACCGGATCGGGTCTTTCTCCTTTGGTATTTTCCCTCAGTGGTTCGATCCCCGGCACCGAAGCGAATTTTTCTCCATTAATAACAAACTGCAACCATAATTCTGTAGGACGAAAAATTAATCTTTACGTGTATCATACTGTTGTCACAGTTCTCTGAAGACATTTGACGTGGTAGAATGTTGTCATATAGTGTTCAAGTAAAATCGTGGTATTAGTGCTATTTTTAATCACGTTCTGCAATCGAATAGCAGAAAAGATAAGATTAAAAAAAACAAGTTTACCATATTTATTCATGTCTATTATACTGTTAAAGTTACAATGAAAAGGTTTTTTCCCCTCTCTTGTTTCTGTAGGTTAGATAGGTAGTCTGCGTTTACAAAATGACGTAATCTCATAAATCGCATACAATCTGTAGTAATCTCAGACCTCGAGTGACATTTATTAGGACTATTTCGTGAATAAAATAAAAATATAAGTAATATTATATCAGTAAAATTCGCTAAAAAAAATTGTTAATAATTGTATATTTACGAATACTTAACACATTCAGACATTGTGAAGTTGAGATAAGTAGATGAATATCGATTACTGCAATAAAGAAATTTGATGTTATTCAGTAATGCCAATTGCGAAAAGCGAATACAGGTTTAACAATGTTAATTACATGTACTGCACTTTTCTCTTATTATTACAATAGAAATATGTTTTCATTATGTGCTGAAATCATAATATAATCTAAACATTTTATAATATAATTACGAATAATATGATTAATACATTAATTAAATGAAGAATTGCTGAAAACGCAGTTATCAAATGTGAATGAAGGAGTGTAATTTTTGTCAGATAGCCTACAATGGACATGGAATTAGAAGATGAAGATGTGGAAGTAGAATTTCACACTTTATTTAGTACTTCGTCGTTATATTACACACTACACCGAGAACTAAGAACTAGAAATGTGTGGAGACAGCTACATAGCAATGCTTATGTATTCACACTACAGCGAGATATATGTTGCTAAACAGTGAAGCCATCTCTGTATAGATAATTAAAACACATATTTTATTATGTCATACGGAGGCAGTTTGATCAAAGTCCTTGTATATAAAAGGTCTTTGGGTTTGATATGAGCTGATGTTACATAAATTTGAACATCTGACTTTTTATTAATTGCTTAATTTCATCCATGTAATACAGATTTTATAGGTTACAATTAGGTTAGTTACCTGTAGGCGCGGGACCATGTGTCAACTTTGCCTTATTTCGACCGTTACTGCGTGCCACAGGAAAGCATTTTCCATAGATCGACAAACGCATTCTCGCTGTAGTGTGTAACGGGACTGAAGCTGCATCTACACAATTCAATTTTCCATGCGCGTATGCATACGGTCTGGGAAAAATATTGAAATGATCAAGTTTAAAACGTACGTTCAATTAAGATGCATGAAGATTTTGTGTCTACATGGTCCACCGTTTTGAACATCGTCTTCATTGCGTAAATATATTAATTAATATTAGCAATCAATCTTGCATTCATTGCTTGAATGCGTAAAGTTGAAAGAACAGTTTAACCGTGTAAATGCATCTTAATGGATTCATGCTCATCAATTTACGGGAAAACAGTTGGCGACACCGACTAAACAAAAGAACGATAAATTGATAGCGATAAATCTAGCTGCAAAAATTATCGCGATGTTTGAGTGTGATTGGTTGGAATTCAAAATTTCATTACACTTCATTGGTCGAAAATGAAATGACGTCATATAAACGAAATAATCAATATAAATAAATAAATTATCCTCGACCAGGATTGAATTTGCAAGCCTCTGATCTAAAGTTTGTCGAACGAAAGAATAAAGTGATATAAACATATGTACGTGGTCTTAAGATCCCTGATTGGGTCTTTGGCGCATCATAAACATAATTATAAGGAAGACTGTTTTGACGTGAATACGTCTTTCAAATCAGACTGACACATGGGACGGAAACGACGATGTAACGTTTGTAAGGTGATAAATTCTGAAACTATAACTTCGTGACTAATAACACAACTGAAATAAAGATTGTATCGCTCATTTGTATTCTAATGACAGCTAGGAAGTTCGTATCGTAATTCCGACGTTGAACTTGAACTGAACGCAACCGAATGCATAGTACCACGAGATGTCAACATTTTACAAAGAATAATCCGGAAAAAATAAATGTGTTACACACTCCTATTTGTATAATTATTTAATAACATACTAGTTTACTTTTTTGGAACCATGATTAATATTTACATTACGTAAATAACACAATTATAACAGAATAGCCCACTTTGTTCGAAACGTAAAACATTAACATAAATTTAAAATATTCTTCAAAGTATTCACGACTCTACGCAGCTCACAGAATGCCACTATGTGTTGTTTATGTGAACATACTGTGTGTGTGTGTGTCGTCTGCAACGAGCGGGTGCAGGACGAGGCGCGGTGACATCTGTACTCTTCGCTGTACTCAACTGAAATCTACTGTTTTGCTACGAACTTTCTACCTATGGTAATCAATTCTGACATCGCAATGTCACAGGCGACGAGTCCTGGTGTCATCGTTTTGACACACGCTCCCGTCCGTCTAGCACGGAACGAGAATAAATAGGATATCCTGACATTAAAAAGCACAAGTTGCAAGGAAATGCAGGGAAACTCATGTCACCGTCTTTTGTTATCGAAGTCCATTGCTTGTGAATTTCCTGCATCGTGAAAAAATGATCAATGCCCCGCGATACACAGACACTCTCGGGCCTACCAGACAAAAAATCAGGAATAAACGCCCAGGCATTTGGACAAGAAACTTCATAACCTTCGATCTCACACTGTCAGATCCACAAAGGACGAGGTGTAAAGATTTCGATGGAAAATACAACCACATTACTTGAACGCCAGATTTATCTCTATGCAATTTGCACATTTTTTAGGATTTTAAGAAAGGCTTAAATGAACCACATTTCCATCGGGCAAAGCGGGACATAATTCTGTTAAATGTCGGTTCACTTCCCAACCGCAGGAATTCTATGAAGCCTGTATCCATTATCTGGTGTCACAGTAGGAGAAGTGTGTTAACAAGTAGTAACTTTAATTTATATTTTTCTTTCTATTAGCTTTGGCCGCGTTTCATTTCAACTACATAATACTTACTTATGGCTTTTAAGGAACCCAGAGGTTCATTGCCACCTCACATAAGCCCGCCATCGGTCCCTATTCTACGCAAGATTAATCTAGTCCCTACCATCATATCCCACCTCCCTCAAATCCATTTTAATATTATCCTCCCATCTACGTCTCGGTCTCCCCAAAGGTCTTTTTCCCTCCGGTCTCCCAACTAACACTTTATATGCACTTCTGGATTAGCCCATACGTGCTACATGCCCTGCCCATTTCAAACGTCTGTATTTAATGTTCCTAATTATGTCAGGTGAAGAATGCAATGAGAACAGTTCTGCGTTGTGTAACTTTCTCCATTCTTCTGTAACTTCATCCCTCTTAGTCCCAAATATTTTCCTAAGAACCTTATTCTCAAACACCCTTAATCTCTGTTCCTCTCTCAAAGTGAGAGTCCAAGTTTCACAACCATACAGAACAACCGGTAATATAACTGTTTTATAAATACTAACTTTCAGATTTTTTGACAGCAGACTAGATGGCAAAAGCTTCTCAACCGAATAATAACACGCATTTTCCATATTTATTCTTCGTTTAATTTCCTCCCTAGTGTCATTTATATTTGTTACTGTTGCTCCAAGATATTTGAATTTTTCCACCTCTTCGAAGGATAAATCTCCAATTTTTTTTTATCCCCATTTCGTACAATATTCTGATGACGAGACATAATCTTATACTTTGTCTTTTCGGAATTTATTTCCAAACCTATCGCTTTACTTGCTTCAAGTAGAATTTCCGTGTTATCCCTAATCGTTTTTGGATTTTCTCCTAACATATTCACGTCATACGCATAGACAAAAAGCCGATGTAACCCGTTCAATTTCAAACCCTGTCTGTTATCCTGAACTTTCCTAATGGCAAGTTCTAGGGAAAATTAAAAAGCAAAGGTGATAGCGCATCTCCTTGCTTTAGCGCGCAGTGAATTGGAAACGCATCAGATAGAAACTGGACTATACGGATTCTGCTGTACGTTTCACTCAGACAACAAATTGTAAAAACATACGAGGGTCGTATCATAAGTCATGGCAACTATATTATATCAGTCAATAATGCTCCAGAAATAAAATTCAGTAGATGCGATTGAAGCTCACTGGAATGTGCTTCACAATGCTAGTATCAAATTGGGTCCGGGTACAGGAGGCAATGGGTAAGGGAAATTGAAAGACGCGTAAATAGAAATCTTGTTTTATTATGCACAAAAGAAAACAAAGTACATTACTTACAGAAATAATCCTCCAAGACTGCCATACATCTTTGCCAAAGATGATGAGTACCATACACTGTTGCGATTCGTCTACGTATAACATCTCTCGTCCCTCCCTGTTTGCAAATCGCTTCCCACGCAGTGGCTTCTTCAATTGCGGAATGATATGAAAGTCGCATGGACTGAGATCCGGCGAGTAGGTAACGTGTTCCAACACACTATCACCCAATGCTTCTCGTAGCTCAGAATGACACTGACGAGCATTTCTGTCATGAAGAAATGCAATTTTAAAGTATGACCGCTGTTCAACTTTACTTACATCCGTCTTGGAGTACAATCTCTAGCATACCAAATTTTGCGTGTGCTGTCAACTAGCCACCAATGCACACAGACGCATCATGGCGCTGGCATCCCGTACAGTGTACAATAGGTTTTCAAACGTATATTCTTAACTAACCATATTTTCGGTTATTCGGAAGATATAACACAGTTGCCATGACTTATGAAATTACCCTCGTGTATTGCGCATATATATATATATATATATATATATATATATATATATATATATATACACTTTGTTAAATATGCGTTTGCTTCTTGTTTACATCTGAATTCAATTTCCTTGTCTGTTAAAGGGAACAATAGATGAAAACAGATTATAAAAAGGGTTGTACAGACTGATGAAGCAACAACTGTCACAATTACAGAAAATTAATATCGGAACGAGGGAATAGAGACACACGTACATTAATGAAAACTGCACACACAAAAATAAAAGAGAAAGAGTGAGACAGAAAGAGATTCGATATTTTTCTCCCATTGTCTGAGATGACACAATCTAGCAGGGAATTAATACTTCCGTTAGAAAGAAAACAAAGGAAATATGCGTTCTAATGAAAAAGGCGCATATAGAACAGAAGAAGTTAATAATATCCATCCAATGACTTTCCATGTGACGCAGAAGGGGAAGTGTTCACATTCAAAAACTTTTCAGGAAGAAATCGGTCACGAGAAACTTTCTATGCTTCCGCTCTTGTTAGATTGCACGCTTCCAAAAACAAAAGGTTCTCCTTATAATATACTGTAGAAATCGGAGCCCCTTTCCTGTGTAGAAAGGGCGTGATTGAATCCACACGGATGACGTGCAGATATCCTGCCAGCTCTCAAGAATGCCGACAATGAAGTCTTAGAAGCAGAATCAACTAAGACAGTTACACAGCTGAGAGAGTCGCCTTTAAGTCTGATGAAAAAGTTTATAAAATTACGAAACATGCACGAAATATAAACTCAACATGTCAATAAATAAACAGTGCTATGTGAAGCTGCACGTACTATATTCCTAGTTATACACATACTGAATAGTAGTGTATATAGTATAATGACTACACATGTCTGCCCTACTTCTAGCACTGGGGCAACTGGTGGTAAAGCGAGCTAATGAAAACAAAAGGTGATCAACAGCTTAATACAATTGCCAGAGAAGTGATTACACTTTCTATTTTTGTTCGCTGTGCTACTCTTTTAAAAGTCATATTTATTTTAAGCTCAAAGTATAGGGTTATTACAAAATAACTAACATCTAACATAGAATAATTGAGGAGCAAGTCCACACGTGTGGAGTAACGGCTAGCGAAACCAGGTGGCCCGGGTTCGATTCCCGGTCGGGGAAAGTTACCTGGTTGAGGTTTTTTCCGGGGTTTTCCCTCAACCCAATATGAGCAAATGCTGGGTAACTTTCGGTGCTGGACCTCTTAACTCGTTTCACCGGCATTATCACCTTCATCTCATTCAGACGCTAAATAACCTAAGTTGTTCATAAAGCGTCGTAAAATAACCTACTAACACACACAATGAGGAGAAATATTTCAAAATCTGACATGTCCATTTTCAGAACACGGTATGTGTCTGTAATAAAAGAAGATTTTTCTATGGTGAAATTTTATATGAAGCTATATTGTTCATTGCAGAGATGTAAGTTTTTGGCATCTGCAGTGTATTTTCAGAAAGTGGACATGTCAAGTTTTGAAAGTTTGCTCCTCAATTCTTCTTGGGTTTTCAGCCAGCTGAGTTGGATAATTGCTTCGAAGCTTTCGACGACTATGATTATTAGAGAAGAAAATTCGCTCCGGCGCAGGAGATCAAACCCGGGCCCTTGATTCTACGTACTAAGTGCTCTAACCACTGAGCTACGCCGGAGTTCAACCCACAACACCAGATCGAATCCCTCTCCTCTAGTCACTTTCATTTTGTTGTGTGCCGATAAGCTGCTATTATGAACTATAACAATTTTGTTGGGCCATCTATGCTTATCTTCTTAATTAGTTTTTTATAACATTAACGTCTTCGATACTTCTTATGTATCATCATCAGATGTTAGTGCATTATGTTGACAATATGCAATGGAAACCTAGCCTCATGGTGTTTTATGAATTTACTATTTGGTTTCATATTACTTATCGCAATGTGTAAGCTTTGTTAGAGTTAACATAGTGCTCTCCTCTAGTGTTTCTCCCTTTATTTATGGACTTCAAGTTCGACATATATATGTATACATATTACATTAAGTGAACTGTCATTATACAAGGAGTGACTTGGTGGCCGGGATTCCACAGTAATATGCACTGTTGGACGAAGAATCTACATAAAGATTAATTTTTGGTCCTACAGAATATATCTGCTACGGTAACAATTATTAGAGGAGATTATTAATCTTCACGTAGATTCTTCGCCCAACAGTGCATATTACTATAGAATCCCGGCCACCAAGTCACTCAGTTAAGTGCGCTCCTTCTACAATGGCAGTTTACTTAATATATGTCAACATGGTGAATCACCGCTAAGAGGACTGTTGCTTGTACTTGTCACTTTTCGAACGATGCCGTACTAAGCGAAACCTGTTTCCAAGCGTAAACCCGTTAATTCTAAAACGTTTAGGGTCGTATTCATAAATATTCTTAGTGTGGGCTTCCGGTGGATGATCAGCGAACTAACGTTTTTCGTATTCATAAACCAGTGTTAGCGATAGGATATATGATATGAATCCTGTACAAGTAACTAGTCGATAGACGGAGCTAGTTTAGCTCACTTGTAGCGCGGGCTAGCGAAATGTCTATGAATAGCACCCTCTGAGTCTCTATACAAATTAAAATAAATAAATATATATATATTTTTTTTTTACCATTTACCTAAATCTCGTTAATTTCTGACATTCTATTACACGATTCTAGTACACATAAAATGAAGTTCAATCCTTTACGTTAAGTAAAAGAAAAGTAAATCCATGGCGCTACAGCCTATGAAGGGTCAAGACCGACCAGCCGGCTGCTGGCCTCATGTCCACATGTCAAAGCAGAGGTGGATCCAACTAGAATGGAGATGTCATGTGGTTAGCACGATGATCCCCCCAGCCGTTATAGCTGGTTTGCGTAACCGGATTTTCGCTATCTATCGTAGCTCCCCAAGTGCATCACGATGCTGGGTGGGCACCAGTCCCATAAACTGGCCAAAATTTCATCAGAAAATTTCTTTCCCCAAGCGCGCATTCCGTAACGCGAGTCCTAGGCGGAATGTCTTAGACCTCGACGCCACGGCACGGGACCCTTTACTTTAAGTAAAATGAATAATGTATCCTTGTAAGGTCTTTCTAGGCATAAGGAATGTCAACCTTGCACAACAGATAGATACATAGCAGCACTCTAGCTTCGCAGGACTGAATATGAGCGTCCGGACTTCACCCAACACAATGAGTCACATTAACAAAACAACCAGATCCTAAATGGGGTTGAACCCATGACCATAATCTCCACGTTGCGGCTTAATAATTGTTATATTCACCAAGACCGTCATTCACACATTTAATTCGCCGTGTAAGTTTCACAAGAAGACAGTCTCTGTGATACTTAAACCTGGCATAATTATAGATTAGGCCCGAAATGCTTAAACATTTACTCTTTACGAATAAAACCCAAGGGAAGAACAAATTAAATTTATACGTTAATGAACTTGTATTTGAACTAATAATAAGTTTTATGAGAAAACACACGATTCAACAAAGGTTGATGGAGAAGAGAGAGAACCGAGATCCTTGGGTTGGAATCTGGAGCCTCAAGCTACACGGCGGTCTGTGGACGAAGATATGGCGCTTTAAACTATCAGTAGACCAGTGATGGCCGGAAACCGGGTATCTGCTGCTTATATTGCGATTGTAATTAACTGGCTCAAGCGTAGGCTGAGCAAACAGCCACCAGTCACGTGATGAGGCCTGCACGAGCTTAATAGCGAGCTGAAATAATCCACGGTATCGTGTTCAATAAAATACTGCCCGCCGCTGCCGCGCGCCTCTCCATATTCACCACCACGTTCTTCATACAAACTGCAATCTCCTAAGCTTCTTCCAAGAAATAATTATTTATCCTTATTTGCCATCGCCAATAATACATCAGATGACGAGATGCGCTTTTATTTAAGCCGAGTCCATCGCTTCCACGACTTATATTACGGTAATTTTACTAAACTCACTGCTCAAAAGTAATAAGAGAACCGTAAGAGGAATAAAGTGGTGGAAGAGTAAGGAATAAACATATCAAGATTAGAAAGAAGTAAGATTAAATAGGAAAAGGAAATAGGTAAAAACTACAGAGAGAAGGAAAATTCAGGAAAGACAAAACAAAAGGCGCCACAGGAACTGGGAACAAGAAAGAAGATGCCAAAAAGAATATGATAGGAAAAAAAAACGACAGTATAGAAAAAGAAAGACAGCAGAGAGAAATGTTAAATGTTACGTTTTATTTCACGACGCTCGCAACTGCAGAGGTTATATCAGCGTCGCTTGATGTGCCAGAATTTTGTCCCGCAGGAGTTCTTTTACATGCCAGTAAATCTACTGACATGAGCCTATCGCATTTAAGCACACTTAAATGCCATCAACCTGGCCCGGGATCGAACCCGCAACCTTGGGCGCAGAAGGCCAGCACTATACCAACTCGCCAACCAGATCGACCCAGCAGAGAGAAAGATAATATAAAAGAAGGAATTGTCTTCATTATATATCTTGATTACACAACTTTTAATACTATATCACTTTGGAAAACGTATTACATATATTTCACGTGTTAAATTTTATGTTACTCATTAACATGTTTCGGCCTGCTATCGGCCATTATCTGAACTGGTCGTTGCTGGTCTTGGCGCCTTTTGTTTTGTTTCCTGTGGGGAGAGTGTTTATGTAGTGTAATGTGGAGTCGAAGATTGTGTGTTTTCTGAAATTGAGTTGTGTGTTGAGAATTTCATTTGGATTTGTTTTTATGTGTTTGTATATTTCGTATTGTCCTAGTATGTTTAGTTTCTGGCTTTTTGGTTGGATGTGTAGAATTTCCATGTCTGTGTTGATGTATCTGTATGTGTGGTTAGCATTTGTGATGTATTCTGCATATGTGGAAGTGTTGTGTAATTTCCACATATGGAGAACACATCACAAATGCCAATGGGGAAGTTAAGAGTCACGGGGAAGAATAGAAACTCGGGAAAGAAAAGAGACACAGAGAAGAAAAGAGGCACAGAGAAGAAAAGAGACAGGGGAAAAAAGACATAGGGGAGAAAAGAGACACAGGGGAGAAAAGAGACACAAGGGAGAAAAGGGACACAGGGGAGAGAAGAGACACAGGGAAGAAAAGAGGCGCAGGAAAGAAAGAGGCACAGGGAAGAAAATAAACACAGGGAAGAAAAGAAGCAGAGGAAAGGAAAGAGACAGAGGGAAGAAAAGAGGCACAGGGAAGAAAAGAGGCACAGTGAAGAAAAGAGACACAGTGAAGAAAAGAGACACGGGGAAGAAAAGAGACAAAGGGGAGAAAAGAGACACAGGGGAGAAAAGAGACACAGGGGAGAAAAGAGACACAGGGGAGAAAAGAGACACAGGGAAGAAAAAGACACAGGGAGAAAAGAGAAACAGGGGAGAAAAGAGACACAGGAAAGAAAAGAGGCACGGGGAAGAAAAGAGACACGGGGAAGCAAAGAGACACGGGGAAGAAAAGAGACACGGGGGAGAAAAGAGACACGGGGAGAAAAGAGACACAGGAAAGAAAAGAGGCACAGGGAAGAAAAGAGACACCGGGAAGAAAAGAGACACGGGGAAGAAAAGAAACACAGGAAAGAAAAGAGACACAGGGAAGAAAAGGGACACGGGGAGAAAAGAGACACAGGGGAAAAAAGAGACGCAGGGGAGAAAAGATGCACAGGGAAGAAAAGAGACACCGGAAAGAAAACAGGCACAGGGAAGAAAAGAGACAAAGGGAAGAAAAGAGAAACGGTGAAGAAAAGAGACACAGGGAAAAAAAAGACACAGGGGAGAAAAGAGACACAGGGGAGAAAAGAGACACAGGGGAGAAAAGAGACACAGAGGAGAAAAGAGACGCAGGGGAGAAAAGAGACACAGGGAAGAAAAGAGACACAGGGAAGAAAAGAGACACAGGAAAGAAAAGAGACACAGTGAAGAAAAGAGACACATGGGAGAAAAGAGACACAGGGGAGAAAAGAGACACAGTGAAGGAAAGAAGCACAGGAAACAAGAGAGGGACAGAGAGAAGACGAGACACAGGGAAGAGAAGAAACACGAGGATGAATAGAGACATGGGGAAGAAAAGAAGCACAGGAAAGAAAGGAGGCACAGTGAAGAAAAGAGACACAGGGAAGAAAAGTACATAGGGGAGAAAAGAGACACAGAGGAGAAAAGAGACACAGGGGAGAAAAGAGACGCAGGGGAGAAAAGAGAGACTGAGAAGAAAAGAGACACAGGGAAGAAAAGATACACAGGGAAGAAAAGAGACACAGGAGAGAAAAGAGACACAGGGAAGAAAAGAGACGCAGGGAAGAAAAGAGGCACAGGGAAGAAAATAGAGAAAGGGAAGAAAAGAGACACAGTGAAGAAAAGAGACACAGTGAAGAAAAGAGACAGGGAAAAAAAGAGACCAAGGGAAGAAAAGAGACACAGGGGAGAAAAGAGACACAGGGAAGAAAAGAGACACAGGGAAGAAAAGAGGCACAGGAAAGAAGAGAGGGACAGAGAGAAGACGAGACACAGGGAAGAGAAGAAACACGAGGATGAATAGAGACATGGGGAAGAAAAGAAGCACAGGAAAGAAAGGAGGCACAGTGAAGAAAAGAGACACAGGGAAGAAAAGTACATAGGGTAGAAAAGAGACACAGAGGAGAAAAGAGACAAAGGGGAGAAAAGAGACGCAGGGGAGAAAAGAGAGACTGAGAAGAAAAGAGACACAGGGAAGAAAAGATACACAGGGAAGAAAAGATACACAGGGAAGAAAAGAGACACAGGAGAGAAAAGAGACACAGGGAAGAAAAGAGACGCAGGGAAGAAAAGAGGCACAGGGAAGAAAATAGAGAAAGGGAAGAAAAGAGACACAGTGAAGAAAAGAGACAGGGAAAAAAGAGACAAAGGGAAGAAAAGAGACACAGGGGAGAAAAGAGACACAGGGAAGAAAAGAGACACAGGGAAGAAAAGAGACACAGGGAAGAAAAGAGGCACAGGGGATAAAAGAGACACAGGGGAGAAAAGATACACAGGGGAGAAAAGAGACACAGGAGAGAAAAGAGACATACGGTAGAAAAGAGACACAGGTGAGGAAAGAGACACAGGGAAGAAAAGAATACACAGGAAAGAAAAGAGACACAGGGGAGAAAAGAGACACAGGAAAGAAAAGAGGCACAGGGAAGAAAAGAGACAAAGGGAAGAAAAGAGCCACAGTGAAGAAAAGAGACACAAGGAAAAAGAGACAAAGGGAAGAAAAGAGACACAGGGGAGAAAAGAGACACAGGGGAGAAAAGAGACACAGGAAAGAAAAGAGTCACAGGGAAGAAAAGAGACACAGGGAAGAAAAGAGACACGGGTAAGAAAAGAAGCCCAGGAAAGAAAAGAGGCACAGTGAAGAAAAGAGACACAGGGAAGAAAAGGGACACAGGGAAGAAAAGAGACACAGTGAAGGAAAGAAGCACAGGAAAGAAGAGAGGGACAGAGAGAAGACGAGACACAGGGAAGAGAAGAGACACGGGGATGAATAGAGACATGGGGAAGAAAAGAAGCACAGGAAAGAAAAGAGGCACAGTGAAGAAAAGAGACACAGGGAAGAAAAAGACATAGGGGAGAAAAGAGACACAAGGGATAAAAGAGACACAGGGGAGTAAAGGGACATAGGGAGAAAAGAGACACAGGGAAGAAAAGAAAAGGCACAGGAAAGGAAAGAGGCACAGGGAAGAAAAGAGGCACAGGGAAGAAAAGAGACACAGGAAAGAAAAGAGACACAGTGAAGAAAAGAGACTCATGGTAGAAAAGAGACACAGGGGAGAAAATAGACACAGTGAAGGAAAGAAGCACAGGAAGGAATAGAGGGGCAGAGAGAAGACTAGACATAGGGAAGAGAAGAGACACAGGGATGAATAGAGACATGGGGAAAAAAAGAGTCACAAGAAAGAAAAGAGACACCGGGAAAAAGAGAATCACAGATAAGGAAAGAAACATAGGAAAGAAAAATGAAAAGGGAAGAAAAAGGGCACAGAGAAGAAAAGAGACACTGGGAAGAATAGAGAGACTGAGAAGAAAAGAGATACAGGAAATAAAAAAGACATAGGGAGGAAAATAGTCACAAGAAAGAAAAATACACAGGGAGGAAAATAGTCACAGGAAAGAAAAGAAACATAGGGAAGAAAATAAATATAGAGAAAAAAGACACAGGATGGAAAAGAGAAACAGAGAGACAAAGAGGAGAGGAGAGAGGGAAAAAGAGAGAGGCAGAGAAGAAAAGAAACTTGAATAGAAAAGCAGACACGGTGAAAAAGAGACACGGAGAAGAAAACAGACATTGGGAAGAAAAGAGACATAGAAAGGAAGAGAGACACAGAGAGAAAAAGAGACTGAGCGGTAAAGAGAGACAGAGAGGAAAAAAGAAACAGAGAAGAAAAGAGACAAAGAAAAAGAGAAAGCAAGGAGAAGAAAGAGAGAGAGAGTAAAAGAGACACGGATAAAAAAGAGACATGGGGAAGGAGAGAGACACAAGGAAGAAATAATACACAGGGAAAAAAGAGACACAAGGGAAAACAGAGACAAAGGATAGCAAAGGGATAAAAGGAAGAAAAGACACACAGGGAAGAAAGAAGACACAAGGAAAATAACTAACACAAAGAAGAAAAGAGACAGGAAAAAAAAGACACAAGGCCGAAGAAAGCCACAGGGAGAAACAGGGACACATGGAGGAGAAGTGACACAGAAAAAAGAGAGACGGGGAAAAAGAGGAAAGGGAAAGAAAGAGACACGGTGGAAAAGAAGATGCAGTGAAGAAGGGATAGAGATAAAATAGAGATAAGGAAGAAAACAACAGAAAAGAGATAAGGAATAATAGAAGCACGAGAAAGTTATTTATAATTTAATGAGACATAAAGGAACACGTCTTACTTATACTTTTTTCTATTATAATTTATACGATTATTAGAAATTCCCAGAATTTTACATGAAGACTTGTCATAAAAATACGGGTGCAGTGCATATTCTACCTAGTAGTAAACCACAGAAATAAAGGACTGGTATCACTACTCAAGAAATATCCAATTCTTACATTTAAGTTACCGAAACTACAAGACAAACATTCCTGAAGTTTCCATGTCAATGCGGTGTAACTTTCACAGCAACTCCAAGTTTCGTCCGAAGTTATCAACGTGGTCAACTTCAGATTCCTAACTGCTAAAGTGTAATGACTGAAAGTATTAAACAACATCGCAACGATGCATTGTTTTCAAGACTGAGGAGAGATCTGAGTATAGGGCTACCAACACCGATACCTTAACCTTATTCCTAACATAACGCACATCATTCTTTTGGGTATTCACAAACTTCCAAACTACTACTACTACTACTACTTTTTTTTAAGAATGCAGGAAGGGAAGATGGGGGGAAAAGTTACACATCTTTTCATCTCAGTTTTTTCTTTCCTTTATTCCAGATAGCGACAGCATACTTGCTGGATATGCGCAGAAGAGAGAATAAAGAGTTAGGGATGAAGGTAAAAAAAAAAGAGTTTGAAACCTAGTTTCTTGTATTTCTGTCTCTTTTCTCGGCGCGTGACCCTGAGTCTTTCCAGAGACAGTTCTCCTACTTTCTTCGCAAAGTCACCAGGAGACGCCAGTGGCAATCGTACAAAATTTCTCAGAACTATAACGGCGGTTGTCCGTTTAATACTGGATCTGGAAATTTCACCCTTATACAATTGATACATAAGGTTGGGGACAGTAAAGTTTGCTCAAATGGACAACAGCCCATATAGCACTCAGGTATCAGCACGGTCACGTGAGAAGATATCTGTTGGGACCTGGTAAAGGGTCAGTATGAGAGGTCAGGAGGGATGAAGTTGGAAAAAGGGTGGCGGTGGGAGGGAGGGAGGGGATTGTGCACGTAGCACCACTGACTAGACTGGACACTTGCTGTAGACGAACGACGAAAAGAAATTTTCAAGAAGGGAAGGAAAACTAGAAGAAGACGAAGGGTAGCAAGGAAAAAAAGTCCTTCCTTCCAGTCTATTGAAGAAGTTACATTGGATAAAATGGTTAGTGGCAGCTATGGCTGCCTGGACAGTCGTCGTGGGGACGGGGGAGATATGGAGAATCCAAAACCATACCAAGGAGAGGCTTCTCTTCTCTAGCTGCGGGTGATATATGTGAAAGGATAAGCCATATTTTAGCCTTAAATTTTGGGTTAGAATCTTTTTAGGGGAGGAGATCGAGAGGACTCGCTGCCGATAGTGGCTAGTTCCTTGGACTCTCGAGGGGAAGATTTCCTCCCCCTCTCTTGTATGCAGTCAGGCGCTACGGAATTAATACACCTACAAGGGATATGCTGGTAGGAAACATGCTCAACTTGCAGCTCTTTCGTTTACTTACAGTATTTTTTAAATAAATATAATCACTGTTTTCTTTCATGAGACCACTTATGCAGTGGAATCTGGATTATATGCATCTCAATTATATGACTGTCGTTCTGGTTTATACGTATTTACGCACAGGTTCTACCAAAACTACATTTAATTACCTACATTCAAATTAATTCTGTAATATACGTAGCGTGCGCCCGTTATATTTGCAATATTCGTAAGTATGATCATGTTTCCCCGTCTTTCCAAAATCTGTCTTGGATAAGACTAAGCGATCGACGAGCCCTGCATTCTCTTACTCTCTTATTTCAAATTCTGCGCACCGCTACCCCAATCTATTTGGCTTCTCGTTTTCAACATTTATCCGCATATCATCAGCTAAGTACCAGGTCTCATCATAACAATTTACTCATTATGCCTTACCACAAGACATCTTTATATTGTTCATCCTATACAGTTTCAGTTGCTAGAAACTGGAACTCGCTTCATAGTGATGTAAGGGGTAATTAGACGATTCTATCAACATATTCGTGTCAAGTCACTCCATACTATTTAACTAATGCACCAATGTGAACAAATTCCCTTTTTACTTCTTGTCGATGGCATCATGCCAGAAGGGCGTATCAACAAAGTTTGTCATTTTGATATATTTATAATATAATCCTTTTACGTTTGAAAAAAGAAATTTTGAGAATTACAATGGATTCGAGAAAGAATCAAAGAAAGTATCTTTTATGTAGAGAAGGAAAGGAAAAATCATTCCATCGTTTTATAATTGTAAGTATAATATAGGCCTAAGCCTAAATCTAAATAGATATTATCTGTCCTCTGTAATAATTATAGTTCCCTTGACTTTCACATGTAGCCAACTGTGAAATCATTATTATTAAATTTTTTCGTAATTATCTTTTAATAAAATAGATATTAATATAAGGTGGGTGCTCCTGTTATGGCCATGTTCCTGATATGGCCACCCCGCTATTGTGAGTTAGTTAACCAAAAAATCCGCTAAATTACAGCAGCATCCAGTGAAAAAGCTTCTTGGCATGTCACTTGATCGTTTTCCAACCAGTCAAGTTGAGCAATATGGTGTCAGTTGCCTGTTTTGCGGTTTTCATGTGACCTCTTCTTATTTTTCTCTGGTAAATCTCCTTTGTTTTATGCATGTTTTTCAAAGACTTGTTCGTGAAAACCAAAGTACTCCATTCAGTTTTTAATGTCCTGTTGATTGGTGTTGTCGTTGATGGCGTATCTTTTACGAGTTGTTCATAATCAAACGATTTTTCGTGAAAGCTTACCTGCTCCTGATAAGGCCATATTAAATGCACCATGGCCATATCAAGTTCATTTCACTTTTATTTTTTCACCTGACAAATTTACATCCCTTATAGCTGGGATTACGCAAAAATTTTTTATTTTAAGAAACACAACTTAATTTTTTATGGAAAAACCTGTTTTGACTACACTTTTGTATTATAAAAAAGATTATTAGCCTAAGTGTCATGTTTATTCATTTTACACCAAAATTATTTAATTTTAGCACAACTGCGCTATCAAACTGACAACAATCACGATTTGTAGAACATGGAACAAGGGTGGCCATATCATGTGCACGTGTTCCTGATATGGTCACTAGGTAGACGTTCCGGAAATTGGGACTTTTTGGACAATTAAAGCTATTTTTATGGGGAAACGAAATTGTTTTAAGAAAGTCCATTAGACTGAGAACGAGTAAGAAAAAAGTGGTTTACATTATTTTTAAACGGCGGCTAGAAAAATTCTGAAACCTTAGCATGGCCATATCAGGGACACCTACCTTATATTTAAATATTATATAGGCATAAATCTGTACTGTAAATATGCTGTAATAAAATAGATAATGACGTAATTTAAAGTATAATAACCCTAAATCTAAATACATATTTTCTGTCCTCTTTATCGAACAATGTCCTCCTTTTTGAAACTTTGCCCTCTTTCATATTAATATGAATCTGGTCACCCTACTAATGACTATACAAATATTTGAAAACAAGCTGTCCAGTTTTAATTCCCTCAGACTATTTCGGAGATTCATTGATTTAAAGGCATGAATTGATTTTAAATATTTCGGCTCATCACTGATCTCTTTGTTAATGTCTTCATAATATTTTTCACGCAGTCTAGCATCCATATTAATATCTTCCAATTTTTTTCTGTCTCTCCTTGTGCTTCTCAGCTCCCGACTTATGCTTACACTTGTCCATTGTGCAGTTAAACTATAACTAGTAACACAATTCCATCTTTTTATGGTTCTACCACAGTCTAGTAGGTCTACATACAGTCACGAAGCTTGAGGTGATTCTTTGCATTTCTCGCGATACAATGCTCCAAGCGGTTAGCAACTGAGTGTACTAGGAACAAAAGACTGTGTGATAGTGGAGTACCTAGTGGCTAGCAACTAAAGTTCAACTGTCATTGGGTGCACATTCCCTACATATTGAGCTTCGTGATTGTATGTACTAGACTGTGGCTCTACTGTAAAATTGCAGTTTTGTTGATACGCCCTTCTGGCATGATAACCTCGATGTATATTTTTATCACATTCTTTGTTCTACAATCTCTCTCTACAACAATTCCAAATGCGTCTTTTTTAAGTCATAACATTTATTTTAGTCATCGAGTAAAAATGTTAAAATTCTGTCACCATCTAATAAATGTCATGACATAAAAACCAATTACATACACCTGTGAAAGGATATTAGTTTGATATTCTTGTCAAGTCACTCCATACTATTTAATTGATGCATCAATGTGAACATTTTTTTTTTCCCCCACTTTATGTCGATAACATCATACCGGAAGAGCGTATAAACAAAGTTAGTGATTTTGATATATCTATAATATAATCCTTTTAGGTTTGAAAAAATTAATTTTGAGAATTACAATGGATATGAGAAAGAATCAAAAAAAGTATCTTGTTATGTAGAGAAGGAAAGGAAATATCATTCCATCTTTTTATGGTTCTACCACTTTCTAGTAGATACAGTCACGAAGCTTGAGGTGATTCTTTGCATTTCTCGTGATACACTGCTCCAAGCGGTTAGCAACTGAGTGAGAATACTAACACAGTCTAGTATATACAGTCACCAAGTATGAGTTGTGAGGATGCTAGGAACAATAGACTATGCCGGTATTATTTCGCATTGTCTGTAATGAGGCGATATTAGCGATCCTAGTGGTTAGCAACTATCTATGGATGCATATTTACTACGTATTGAGTTTCGTGACTGTATATACTAGTCTGTGGTATTAGGAACAATAGATTGTGCGATAGTAGCGATCCTAGTGGCTAGCAACTAAAGTTCAACTGTCATTGGATGCATATTCCGCATATTCGCGATTGTATGTACTAGATTGTGGTTCTACTGTGAAAGGTAGTTTCATTGATAGTCCTTGTGGCATGATACCCTCGATGCATATTTTCATCACATTCTTTGTTCTACAATCTCTCTCTGCAACAATTACAAATACGTCTTTTTTAAGTCATAATATTTTTTTTTAGTGATCGACTAAAAATGTTAAAATTCTGTCACTATCTAATAAATATGCTATAACATAAAAACCAATTACATACACCTGTGAAAGGTTGTTAAGTTAGCAAGGAAATATCGCCTTTCTTAAGCCAAATTCTAGCTGAAGGGCTTGGGGTAACTGGACAATGATTGCAGAATATCTATTCCCAAAGTTTGTGTTGTCCTTAGCTCTTAACAAAACAAAGGGGTTTTTAGACTCTTGAGTGTGTTTCCTAGTTTGACCGTAACGGTTGAGTGGCGCCACTCTAGTCTGGTGGTCGGATCTGCGTTGATATCGATGAATGACACACAAGGGCAAACTCAATAGGAAATGATTGGAGACTCAATCTCCTTTTGTCTGGAGTTGTGGTTCTGCGAACTAAGTGTTTTATTTGTTGGTCACTTTCCTATCTTTTTTCCACCCCAACCCCTGACTCCCATTTTGTCTCTCACGAGTATTTCTTCAGATCTCTACATTGTACCCCACCCCCTCCTCTTGTGCGACGGAAGTACGGAGATTGCTTGACCGTGTTGTTCATTCGTCAATAATGACGGACACTATCTCTCTGCGGCGGCAGTATTCTTGGCCCGGTCCGGTACTCAACAATTAGCAGATAGGGGACGTTAAGTGGAGGCCGGGGCGCGTGCTCAAACAAATCACGTCGTTCCACATTATATCTTCATCAAATCTATCTCACTGCATCCGTCCTAGTAGTATTACTAGCAGGAATAGTAGCAATATCAACAGCAGTAGCCACAACTTAAATAGTAACAGTACCTCTAATAACAGTATCAAAATAGCAGTAGCACAGTCTAGTATATACAGTCACGAAGCTTGAGTTTATGAGAGTACTAGGAGCGATAGACTGTGCAGGTACTATTTCTCATTGTCTGTAATGAGGCGATAGTAGCGATAGTAGCGATCCTAGTGGTTAGCAACTATCTATGGATGCATATTTACTAAGTATTGAGCTTCGTGACTGTACATACTAAACTGTGGCAGTAGTAAGATCTGCAGTAGCAACACAAGGAAGAGTAGTAATATCAATCAATCGTTTATTAATGTCATGGGCAACAGTTTGTTGCAACAGACATAAAATATACTAAATTATAAGAGATATAAATTAATATTTGACAAAAAATGTAAAAACAAATGAATACAACAATACAAATTAAATAATACTAGTAATAATAATAATAATAATAATAATAATAATAATAACAATACTAATAATAATAATCGTAATAATACAGATTAATGCAGCTTATAAATGTACGAGTAGAACACATTTACAGTGGAGTCAAGAAATTCACTAATACTATAGAAAGGATGGTTAATTAACCAGTTATACAAAACAGATTTAAATTGTATATAACTTGCATCATGTGCCTTTTATGGTAATTTATTAGACATTGTTATAGCAATAGAATTGAACCATTTTTGGACTTACTTAATCTAATTCTGGTTCTAAAATACAATAATTGTACCTAGTATTATAGCGGTGAACTTCTGTTTTAGGGTGATCACTGTTATTAAGGTTTTTCTTAATTTTCATTAGACATTGGAATATATACAAATTTATGACAGTTAAAATTTTTTCTTGCATAAATAGTGATCTACAGTGAGCGTCATATGCAGACCGTGTTAAAATGCGTAAACTTTTTTTTCTTTGCAGAATGAGAATCTTGGATATGCTACTGCTATTTCCCCAAATAGCAACAGTAACAGTAGTAATAGCGACATTACGTTGTAGTAATAGCAACACAGTAATAGCAGTAGAAATAATTTCATTATAAGTGACAATGACAGCAATACTAGTAGCAATATCAGCAATAGCCTAATAGTACTTTGTAATATTACTTCCAACCTGTACAACAGCAGTAGTAGGAATAGTGGCAGCAGTAACTATCGTAAAAGAAAGCTAACAAAGGGCTACTATTAATGAAAACGATAGTGATAATAATAATAATAATAATAATAATAATAATAATAGTAGTAGTAGTAGTAGTAGTAGTAGTAGTAGTAGTAGTAGTAGTAGTAAGGTAAAGGTAAAGGTATCCCCGTAACATGCCATGAAGGCACTTGGGGGGCATGGAGGTAGAGCCCCATGCTTTCCATGACCTGTAGTACTAATAATAATAATAATAATAATAATAATAATAATAATAATAATAATAATAATAATAATAATAATAATAAAGTAGAAAGGAGAAAATGAATGTCAGAGGAAGCTTTTAACAGAAAAAGGAGCATCTACTGTTTTCCTCTGGGACAATAACTACGGAAGAGACTATTCAAGTGCTTTCTGTGGAGTGTGGCGTTGTGTGCTGTGTGGTGCATAAACAGGGACATTAAGACGAAGTGAAGAGAAGCGACTAGAAGCATTTGAACTGTGGATATGGAGAAGGATGGAGCGTGTGAAATGGACAGACAGAACAAGAAATGAAGCTGTGTTAGAAAGAGTGGGGGAAGAAAGAATAATGCTGAAACTGTTCAGGAAGAAGAAAAGAAATGGCTGGGTCACTGACTGAGAAAAAACTGTCTGCTGAAGAATGCACTGGAAGGAATGGTAAACGGTAGAAAAGTTCGGGTCAGAAGAAGATATCAGATGATAGATGACATTAAGATATATTAATCATACGCGGAAACTAAGAGATGGCATAAAATAGGAAATATTGGAGAATTGTGGGTTTTCAGTGAAGGATATTTCTTTAGACAGAAAATTATGAATAATAATAATAATAATAATAATAATAATAGAATAAGATCCAACTACTAACATACTCGGTCATAATTGAAAGAACCTGCGATCAATTCTGAGAAGAAAGAGGACATATTTTCTCAACGCCTCATAAAAATTGTGTGTGCATGTCATTTATTGACCTGACGGTATACTGACCAGTTGATCAGGAAATTCTCTACTTATTAAAATTCAAGGTACTGTGAGACTGGAATGAACATAAGTTCCCTATCCTTGAATAGAATGATAGTGGCGATGATTATAGTTGATTATGATGTCATAAAACATGTAAGCTTAATTAATAATACGAACCATCTGTGAGTTCTAGTAGTAGCAAGCATTATTCGTAACCCCACATTACCTTTGGACGTAGATTCCTCCGCTTGGATTAATTGCCGGCTAATTTATTTTCGAGATTTTTCACGTCTGTAAGAGAATCCTCGGACTCATCTCGCTATCATCGATTTCATCCAGGTCAGATAACCATGCCATTCATAGGGCATTGTTAAATAATTAATGCTTTTATGGTGGAACATAAAGTTTAATTATATGAAAACTAACTTACTTACAAATGGTTTTTAGAGAATTCGGTAGTTCATTGCCGCTCTCACATAATCCCTCCATCGATCCCTATCCTTAGCATCATATCCCATCGCCATCAAATACATTTCAATATTATCCTCCCATCTATGTTTCGGCTTCCCCAAAGGTCTTTTTTTCCTCAGATCTTCCGAGTAACACTCTAAACGCATTTCTGGATTCACCCATTCGTGCAACATACCCAGCCCCTCTCAAATGTCTGGATTTAATTTTCCTAATTATGTTAGGTGAAGAATACATTGCGTGCAGTATATACTATAGGCATCCGACAAGGAAAACTCAGTGCGCAGAAACCAGCGGGCGTGACTGTCTCGCGCAGATGACGTATGCTCCCGTTCACAGCATGCTCTCACGCCTACTGCAGGGGGAGGTAACAGCATGCTCTCACGCCTACTGCAGGGGGAGGTAAGAGGGGCATAGCATGTGCGTCGTGAGGAGTCCGAGCTGAGTTTTGCTTGTAGGATACCTAGGCTATACTACGTTTTTTTTTTTTTTTTTTTTTTTTCATTTTCTAAAGTCTCCCTTACTGAATTAAGTAAAAAATTTACGAGGTTATTATGTACATCTTCATATAGAAGAACAACTACTTAGATTTTTAAATTTCCATATTTTAAGTTTTCGAAATTTTTGACAATTTTTGTACAACCAATCACAGGTTTCCCCGTAGCTGCCACAATAAAAAAAATATATATATTCTTAAATTTGTTTTGTCTATTCCATTCCAGAATCAATATAATTACATAATTTGCAGTGTAAGTAGGCCTAATTATTATTTTTTTCTGAAAATTTTCACTCAAAAATTTTTTTTTATAATTTCTGTTAATAATATGAAAATACATCAATTCACTTATAGATCATGATATAACGGTATACAATAACTACACAAAATTTAATTTAATTACCTTTAATAGTTTTTCAGTTATAGGGAAATTGTTTCCACATTCTAAGTTACGGAGAACAAGCAACAAATTTACCAACAGGCGGTGCTGTCTAGAACTCTCCTGATGCATATTTTTTGGCCATAATTCAGAAACGAATCCAGACATTTAGTAAATCTTTCACAGACAAAACGGCCAAATTCTATACTCCAGATTTCGGACAAAATAAAAACATCGAATTTTTTTGGATCTGTTAAGCTGGATGTTCCCCTTTAAGCAACCGTCAGGATGAGCTGCTTATTTTTGTCAGTTGCTTATGTTACGCTTACTGCTTGCTTACAACTAAGCTGGCTGATTCACATTTCATCATAAAAGTTATTAATGGCAATTCCAAAGACATACTCGAATGGTAATCACATAAAGGTTGTAATTTTTTCGTCGGAAACAGGAATAAAAATAACAAACTTTTACGTTGACCGTGAATCAAAGCCACTATTTAAACGAAGGGTAATGGGTAGTAGTATTAGTAGTTAAGCCATGTAGGATTTCATTAGCAATATCGAAACTTGAAGGTAAATTAGAAAAGTGACTTAACGCCAGTTTTCACATGGTCGCAGTATAATGCTGGTCTACTTAGAGGGCCCCGTTATCGAGGACCACCAGTTGATCTAATTACCCCGCTTCAACCTACTGCAGGGGAACACAACTCGGCTTAACTAAATACCACGTGTTTAATCTTGTGATGTGTGAGCGGGAGCCAGGGCTGGCTAAACAACACCCCGTCCACAGTACAAGAATGTGCACTACTTTCAAATCATTCCGTTCTTTTAGTCTTTACTTTGTAATTGATGTCTTTTCAACTGTGCATTCGACACAGGTAATGATATTGTGAAATGGCATTATTAGAGTGAAGCTGAACTGAATATAACAGATATACAAGACTATTCATCAAAGCTATTGGTCTTTTATATTCGCAATGATAGAGAACTATAAAACAAAACTACCTTCAAGATTGGTGGGACATTCTGCTATTTCATTTGTAAGATCTATAATATCCAGTTTCTACAAACGCATGAAATAAATCATGGATAGGGATCGTATTCTGGCCTAGGACGTACGGAAATAAGGTTAGTTGTTCATAGACTGTACTGACGTGACGTCATGTTTCGCGCGCGACACAGGTACTACTAGGGAGCATTTGCGTCTTCTTTGTGATGTCTGTTCACAACGAATTATTAGAGTGATAAAGAATTACACTACGACCATCTTTCCTACAATTTAAATTATTTATTCATTTATTTAATTGATGTATTTTTACTCGCAAAATTAAGACCTTAGGCTTTATCTTACACTCAACCAGTACAATAATACATAGCAAATACAGTATAAATAAGAGCAATGTAGAAAACAATGAATAATAATAATAATAATAATAATAATAATAATAATAATAATAATAATAATAATAGTAAGAACAAAATGTAGATGTCTTTAGATACAAGCAACTCTAAGAGTTAAACAATTACAATTT